>NW_020170419.1:310300-312246 GCF_000524195.1 Echinococcus granulosus | reverse complement strand
AGTGCATCAGTCTTGGGAAACTAGAAACATGTGTTAAGAAATAACTTTACAGTGTAATGCATTAAATTAAAGCATTGCGTCTGTGGCCAGGATCAACCATCTAAGTATTCAATCTAGTCAACTTGATACGATTTGATTTCTTTCACCCTTTACCAATTTCTCCTTCAGCTTGTCATCTGCAAAGCAGTAGACTCCTTGTAGAATTCAAAATACCACATCAAAATGGTCATGTCATCAACCAGGATAAGTAGTAATCACACATATAATGAGATTGGGTAATCTGCTTTACCCACAGGATGTCCGGTGATAATCACCCCAAGTGGGCATCCTAACAACACATTATTGAATGGTTAGCCACTCATCTATAGTTGCCATGATCCCTCTTCTTACCACATTGCTTCGCATACCTAGTTTCCACTTACTTCTCGATCTAAGATGTGAAAATTAATCACCGTTGAAGTAAAATGCGGATTGGCTTTGGAATGTTCATAACGCCAGATTCCGTTGTCCTCAAAAATGGAGATTTATGGTAGAAGTGGGAGAACACGTTTGTAAGTTTGGCATCCCAAGAATGGCCTAATATATACTTTGGTGGTAAAACTTTCGTGACTTGTTTATTTTACTATCCGACTAATGGAATTGTAGCATGCCACTGTACGCTGCATTGTACTGGCGGCGTGAAAACCGAAGGAGATGATAATACTGTTGTGAAGCAAAAAGTGTAGTAAGTTTACAGTGGTGGAAGAGCTGCTGTCGACTAGTTAGCGTGCATATGAACGTCAGGAGTGTAAGTTGCCTCACAATTAGGCAGGGTCTCCTAAAATGAAATAAAGCAGGAGCAAGCTAGAATGTAGAATGAATGATGCAGCATTCGTATCTGAGTCTTCGGGTGCCACCTTCAGGCTGCTGTTAATTATGGACACGATGGCAGAGCCTGGGAAATTTCTGTTTACAAAAGGGGATGCGTAACTCAACATAGGCCAGAACGGAGACCGCAGAAGTGTCACCAAGAGCAGAATGCCATTAAACTAAATAATTTGCATGCCAAAGATGTACATTTCTGTTTCGCTTTATTTGTGTCTACCTTTATGTCCTTTATGTCACAAGACTAAAGTCAGTTGTTAAGACGTGGTCACGCTAGAAGAGGAAGATGGGAGACCCAAGGGTCAGTCAGTTCAGTTACCTCAGAACGCCAGGATAGCTCATTTGATTCCAAAACTCCCTAAATGAGGTACTAGTAGGTTCAATGTGTGCAGTGGCATAAGAGCATCTGTAGACCTTCACCGGGATTTCGTTCCCCCTGGAGATGGTATTACTTCAGTCTCTTTATCATTACCATGCCCATAGATAATCTAATAACCCATTTCCTTAGGAATATAATGTTATTTGGGCAGCTACAACACCACCAACAATAAGTGGTGTGCAAAAGTTACTGATGGAGTGTAACCTCTGGACGCACAGCTTTCTTTACTTGCATGGAAGCACCCAACTTTGTTCCCCGGCTATCACCTTCTTTGCGATCTAAACTATGAACGTCAATGGATGGGGAAGTTAAGTGGAGGATAATCTAGCAAAAAGCCTTGAAATATTTTATTGCGCAATTTCACTGCTTTCGAAAGTTAGACCTCAGAAAAGAGGTTGTATGGAAATAAAATTGTTGGATTTTTATTGAAATTATTACTTAGGCTTTTCGCTGGTGGAAGAAAAGCAAAGCTTGAAGTACCGGAATCCTAATGAAGCGGGCAGAATTATATCACTCTGGTTGCATTGATGAAAATACCGCGGGCATAAGTTGCCTCTCCATTGTGCAGGAGCTCGTAGATTGGAAAAAAGCAAGTGAGAATAAGTCTTTCAACAGCTTCCACAAGAAATTTTCAGTATTTGCATTCAAGTATTCTTATGCAATTTTCCCGGTGCTGAAAATTATGGAGCAGACTGTCCAAATA
>NW_020170419.1:308332-310200 GCF_000524195.1 Echinococcus granulosus | reverse complement strand
GCATCAGTGAAAAAGGCAAGACTTCCTATTAATATTGTCTGTTCAAATGCTTAAGAGACAATGACTAAAAATCTAGTAGAACCGGGTTAAAATTCAAATTCGGAATGGACTACTTGCAAAACACAAAAATGCACAATACCGCCTGCAAAGTGATGTAGTAAACATGAGGCAAGAATTCGTTTCGATTAGCCAAACTCTTGAGTGACCCAAGTAGGCTCCTGCAATGTTCCAACATTTTTCTTTAGTGGTTGCTGCACTGATGCTCTATTCAAAAGGAGACATATCGTGGAACCGATACGGTCAATGCAAAAATAAACCGCATTCATACTTGCAATGAATGAGGAGAGGCACTCTTATAAGAGTTTTGGGTATATGTGTAGTTTCCATGACACAATAAGAGGCAGGTAAATTTCACAGTCTTTGCAGTGAAGGATTTGTCACTCTGACTTTAATCCTGACTCTACAACAAGTGAAAGAAAGGGAAACTGGTAGTTGTTCATGCTATGATAAACCGACCATATTTAAGAAAGGGCTGTCTGCCAAACCAATAAGCTGGTGACCATGACATGAACGGGAACCCACACTTAACTTCCGCCTTGTAAATCTATAACAGGAACCAAAATTGCAATCCCTTTAGAGCTTCTGTACCTAAAACCAGGCACAGATGACTCTGTCCACTGTTCATAGGTCAGAACTGAGAATAAGTGGGGTCAGTGTTGGGAGTCTGCTTCACAAAATGCAGTGTAGTAAGACTCAAGTTTTTTTACCTTGTGCGCAAGACTGCGGTGCAGAAAGGGAGGACTGAAGAGATGATCACGAAAATGTCACTCCATATCTCATAATAAGCAGTCGAAATTTACCGATGAATTGCTAAATTTGTCAGAAAAAAAGGAACTACCACAGTCTAATCAAACCCTTTGTGCCAAATAAAAAAAGAAGAAGAAAACGGCAAGCAGGAATTGCAGTCGCTATTTGTATTACAGACACGAATATAAACTGGTGGACAGTCCTGAGGTTTTCATTGGGCTGACGGTGGCGTAGAGATGTGGAACACTCCCTATAATCGGTGTACATTAGACTGATTATGCAATGGCCAGCAACAAGAAGTCCGCAGTCGGCCGAGACAACCTGCTTTGACCAGAAAGAGCAGCAGTGTCGAAAGAAAAGGGCAAGCCAATTGCTCCTCAATGCTTAGATTTGTAGTCAACGGGTCCAGCTTCAGTGTCCATCCTACCTCTAGGATATTGGCGGCTAAAACAAATGCGGAGACATCCCTTCTAGCTGAATGGAATTATAGAGACAAACTTGAGTCGCGTGGGTGAAGGAAACCTTCAGCCTAAATACCGCAGCTGTGCGAAATCTCACGTGAGATGGGCTGCTGAGGTAGAATTTGCGTAGTCGTCAACTAAGTCCAGAAAGTGCAGATTAAGCATGCAAGTGAATGTTGGCATAAAGGTTAAGCAATTGGCTGTTTTTACCTTTCAAATTGAAAGTTACCGTGTTCGGATGCACAATAACTCACTCTGGTGAATGTCATCAGGTAAACAATGCAAAGCACAGTTCATTTGGTGTTCTTTCCACCAACTAGTCAATTCAAGTAAATAACTTCATGACTTAACACTTAGAGCCTCTTTAATTATGGCAGTGCCTTTCCAACGGCATTACCATAATTGAGTTTTCCCGTATCAAAGGGTGAGACAATGACGAATGATTTATTCCCGTGGTTGTAACACTGAACAAGCGTGACGTCCGGTAGCTTGGGCTTATTCACTTGACATTTGGTGGTATCAGAGGCTTTGACATGCTGAACATGCTGGAAAACGTCTCGGGAATTAATAGGAGACTTCAGTAGCACGTAAGTGCATTGC
>NW_020170419.1:307138-308232 GCF_000524195.1 Echinococcus granulosus | reverse complement strand
CCCGGTTGGTCACTAATTAGGTGGGTGGACTGACTTGCAGTGTGCTGTGAACCAGCATTGCCAGCCGAAACACCAAATCAAACACGCGAAAATGGTACCCACCCATCCCCCATGGCTCAACAATCCAAATCATTAGAGCACAACCAAATGTATGCCAATGTCTGTTGCAGCGACGTCAATCTGGTATGAATGTCTCGAGACATATCAGTCTCGCAAGCATTCATTTTAGAAGGATTTCTTTGATGCCACGTGCTCCTAAGATAATAATTAATGTGCTTTCACATATTTGTATTGAATACACCCGAAAGTAACTGCAATATAGTTGGACGTTGTTGTGTAACCTTGCTGTAAGTACTGATCTTAAACATTTACAGCCAATGCATTCCTCCATCGCCAATGCAGATCAGTAAGAGAAGGGAACTACGAATATTGCATCTCAGCTAAGATGCATTGGTATTGTTGGCATCAAATATCTTCTCACATGCATGAGCATTTAAAGAAATCAGGTTACAATTTCGTGGTCGGTAGCTTAAGCACCAGTCTATTTGTAATGGTTAAAGAGGTGATATGACTGTGGCGATCGCCAAGCAGGAAGCTAAGGAAAAGAGGATAAATTTTGTGATTTGATGTTCTTGTTAAAATATGGGAACCAAGTAGTGGTATTCAAGCAATGCCAATAATGACTTAATATTACGGTACAGTAATAGTGCATGTTCTTCACACTGCCTCGGCCGATTACGACTTGATCGATGCCGTTGCTCAAAATAATCACTGGCGCACTAAGACCAGACTACTAAAAAAAGACACAAAGCCGTTAACTGATGTCACATGACTGGAATACTGGATGAGGCTTTACTCATGTCATCCCCGCCTCACCCCAGGTGCCTGTCAATCAACCATCAGCCGTCGCCGCCGCCACCGCCACCGCAGCTGGACGGCAAATAAGTGCGGTAACATCAAGTCTAGAAGGCACTGTGACTAAAGGGGGAAGAGGGGAGCGGAGGCGAGGGGAGGGGGGGAATACTCCGCCGCTTTGTGCGTGGCTGTGAGGCTTGTTAATTAATTAGTTTCTCCCACCATAAATGGACAGACTG
>NW_020170419.1:302691-307038 GCF_000524195.1 Echinococcus granulosus | reverse complement strand
ACATGCATATCCGTACATACATATACTTAATCATACACTTAGATTTTGGCGAGTTTCTCCATACGTGTATCCGCACTCTTCATCCATTGGCATTGGCGCCTGCTCCTTTCTGTCTGCAATGTCACAAACGCAAGATTCACCGCGCCGCACTTTGTACAATTCCAACAGTTTCAGCGAACATTAATTGGCGAACACCGACTACCAAAATGTACCTCGCCATCGCCACAGCCTCGACGATATACACATCCTTCGCACACTCACAGAAGAAAGAGTGATTACACCACATTGTACACTTGGTTCCGCTTTCCGAGGTACAATTTCAGCTTCGTCTCCACACATCCAGCAGCTGCGCCAACAACCTCCCACCGGAAAAACACTGCGGCACCCGTGAAAACACAGTGAGATATGAAAAAAGGATCTGAATAATGACAAACAAATTAGCAGATTGACCTAGGACACACGTCAACGTCTCGCTTGTTAAAAAATGCTTACCATCACAGCTTGGGTTTGTTAAAACCACGATTACTAAAGTCGTAGGAAACGTAATTCACTTCGTTGGCAGAGAAGGAAGCACCCAAGTACGCTCGCCCTAGGTGCTGCAGCTTTATTTGATACATTTGATAAAAAAGGTTACTATAGCAATTGGAATAAAGTCAATGTTACCATGTACTCGTGAAAAGATATTGGGAAGAAAGGCAATAGGGCCGCCACTCCTAAAACACGCAAACCAAGACAACTAGGACTCACAAAACAAAAGACTAACACAGCAAATGAAGCAAATTGTTACCTGACGGAGGTACAGAGCAACATCAAGGCCCGATTTCCAGCTTATTGTCCTTTAAACATCTCTCGAAGTACACCAGATGTAATATCAGAGACAGATATATTCCCGCCCGCTTTAGACTTCAAATGATGGTAAAGATAAAGTAAAAACAAAGGTTCAGCAAATTTTTAATTTAAATTTACATTTTATCTCTGTCTAACTAAAACCGTCGCACTAGTACGATGAACAAAAACTCACAGCACCGACGGACAATGTACATAAACAGCAACCAATAAGCTTGAAGCTAACAATATAAACAAACAAAAAAGCATGTAGTAAAATAAAAGGAAAAAATAGAAAAAAAGTTAAAAAAAATTAAACAAGTAAAAATTTTAGGCAAAGTAAAAAAGAACAGTAACAAGTAAAAACAATAAAAAATATTTTTTTTAAGACAAAAGAGCTTAAAATACAGAAGGATCGAAAAGGTTTACTTATACAAAAATTGAATCACAGAAAAATACAAAATAATGAAAACTGTTCTAAATTTTAACAGCAATTACGGCAAATTTCAAACAATTAGAAAAAAAGATTAACTGTTAAATCAACAGATGTAAAAATATAAAAAATGCATGTAAAAAAAGTTATTTTACATAGATCAAAATGCTTAATATTATTACTATCTAGTTATATAAAGTAAGGAAAAATCGTAGTTTTTAAAGTAAATAAAACGTTATTAAACAAAAAAGTAAACTTCTGGGGATGAAGGACGCACAGCGAAGAAATCACCTCCAAACGGAACCTAAAAAGAAAAGAAGAGGGCAGAGGATACAAAAAAAGTGTACGCATACCTGAGAAAGTTCCAGCAAATTCAAAAAACAGTTTACAAAAACAGAGGCTCTAAGCAGAAATTGACGCAAATTAGACGCTGGAAAAAGCCATATAGCGCCTACGGGGCAAAGGTGAGGAAAAGAAAAGGGACCGAGTGAGAGGAAAGTAGGGGAGGGAAGGGTCAGGTGACGTAATAAAGGGTCTCCCTGGCCGGACTCCAGGCCAGTTCAAGGTCACAAGACGTCACCGTGGGGGCGAGTGGGTAGATATTAGGCCAGGGATGTGTCATGTGACGTAATGATCCTTTGCCCTGACGAGAATTCATGTCATTTTCTGTTCGAATGACCTCACTGGTATGTTCTGTTGTGTTTTCTCTGTTTCCTATTTGTTGTCGTCAAGGTCATTGTTTGGCTTAGTGGTCTTTTTTGTGGCCTATCTTTTCATGACCAGGCCGCTGTTTTTGCTTTTTTGCACTTTTTTCTTTGTAGTGCATCACTGTAATCTGATTGGCTGGTCCCAAGGTCACGGTGTCGTCGTACACATGTACTTGTTTGGCTTGAACATCTGGAGCTTATGGGTTGTGTATGAGGTGTAGAATTTTGTTAGATGCATATCATTCTGTACTTTACTGATGTTAGTGTTTATTGCGATCCTATTGGCTCGTGTCAAGGTCGTAGTTTCTTGTTTTCTAGTTGCTGTGCCATGCATTGGAGTATTTCTATTAGATGCTTCAAGGTCATGCAGTCGTCCTTGACACTCCGTAGTCGATCGTTAATTCTATGTGGTTGTTGGCGTGGTAGAAATTGCGCATCCCCTTGATGGAATGATTGCATTGGTTAGTTTTAGTGCGGCACGTGGTAAGTGATTTCTATTGGCTGCTGTCAAGGTCACAGGGCTAACCTTGGTAAGTAATTGTGCCGTTCGAACCTTGTGGGTTCATGTGTTACTGTGGGATGCTAAGAATGGCCTGAAGGCACGCGTAGTTGCCATACTGAAGTCTCAATGGCATGGAAGTATCCTATTGGCTGTTGTCAAGGTCGCGGGCTGGGCCTGGGTGAGTCACCGCATCTTTTGACCTATGCGGGGTTGTGTGGTACTTGTGAAAACCATGCATCGGCATGAAGGCGGTCGTGTATGTTGTACTTCGGCTATAACCTCAAGGTGAAATTCTACTGGCTACCTCGAAGGTCACGGGGCATGTCCTGACCCAGTAGGCACGTGGCGTGACCGCGGCAGGGCCGCGGAGAGTGGAGGGACCCACGGAACCGCGACCAGCCCACCGCCACGAGCCAATAGGGAGGCCTCAAGCCGTGCCAGAACCCCATTGGCCAGCGCCAAGGCCACGGGGTCACGCACCGTCTTATCATAACCCAAACAAGTAGCTAATCCCTGCATTCCGTTTAACCATATTACTACTATCCACTGGTAAATCACACTGCAAATGTGCAGTCAATGAGATGTAATTCCACTATCCTACCGTTGTCTACAAGTTGAACGTTGTCATATCTCCTCTCCAATTCAACTCAACTCATACCTCCACTATGTGGCTGTCCAGTGGATGGATCAGCAGGTTGTGGCTTCCTGGTAGGATATTGTGGGTTCCTTCCTCTTCCACGACTTGGATTAGCCAGTCCACGCTTCCGAGTAGTAGTTGGCAGTAGCTGCATCAGTTATGTTGTGCGAATCTTTGCCGCAATCGGTGGCCTCCCCTGTGTGTCTGTGTGTTTGTCATCCATTCCATGGACGGACGGACGATACTGCATTGTTATGTGTATGCGAGTGTGGTCGGTCGGTGATTAGGGAGCCAATTGGGAAATATGAACTTCCTCTAGTCTACTACTACTACTGTTATTACTATTGTCATTGTTGTTGGTTTTGTTGTGGTTGTTGTTGCGGAGCGAGTATTCATCTCTCTTTCGCTCATCCACTTCTACTACATCGCTTCATCCTTTTCTGGTCCATCAACCTTCCTTCCTTCCATCAAAAGCCCATCCACCCCTTTAACCATTTCCTTCTCTAGCACTTGAGTTCCTGTCTGCCATGCGTCCGTCCCCCTTTACTTTGTTTACCCGCCATTGGTGGTGGTGACCCAATCCATCGAACATCATTCATTCACTGCGCACCTGTCTACCTCCCATCCACTTATTCGCCCCCAACTTACTTGCTATTTCGTTTATTTATTTACCTCTACCTTCACCTCCTCTACCTTCATTTCAGAGCTGGGCAAGATGCACTTACTTTCCCACTACCCACCTACCTACCTACCTCGACGCTAATGTCATCATCCAACGCAACAAGTTGCGGAGTGGAATTAACATCTGGCTCCTCACTGGGCTATTCATTACTTGTTTATCTGCCAAACAACAACAGCACAACTTCAGTCCGTCCCTGCCAATTGCCTCCGGTCAATGACGTGGAAAGGGGACGGAGAAATGTCTGTTACATGGTGGTCATGGGAGAAGGTTTGTGGGAAGGTGAGACCTTCAAACCACTTGCTCCGATTGACTCAACAGAATTCAAGTAGGTGAATGGACGCCAACTACGACGACAACGCGGGAGCATAAGTGCGTGGAGTCATCTCTCTCCCTCTCTCTCGCTGTACCTGCTGCTACTCTCCTCCAACTCCTCTCTGCCTCCCTGCCGTCTACCCATGGACGACTGATCGACCAACCGACCTACTTGTCTATTAGTTACAAATCCGCTTTTTCTAGCACCTCTTCTCCCCCTTCCCCCCCCCCCCCCTTTTCTTTTCTCTT
>NW_020170419.1:301517-302591 GCF_000524195.1 Echinococcus granulosus | reverse complement strand
CTTGAGGGCCAGAGGGAACGCGAATACTGTGTAGCTATTGCGGTGGCAAAGGCGGGCGGTGCGGAGCGGCGACGGCGAGCTCAGGTGGCCAAACGTAGGAGGAAAGCAGATCAACAACAACACCAACCAGCTCAGCTCCAGAAGCCGATCGTGGCAGCGGTGGTGGATAACGGACTGCCAAAACCAACGCAAATTGTGTTTGATGAGGACTAGATGCTCTGAAATGAAAATGCGCCATGGACGAGAATTTCTCCAACCAAATATGACGCTGCTACATAACACCTGAATGTAAATTTGTATTTTGGTACATGTATTTAAGCTCGCAAAGTTATTGTACACCGAATTAGGGTGTGAGGATAGGCCTAGGATCAATCTCGCCTTCAACACTCTCCGGTGTTGGGGAGGAACAGTTGATCTAGAGCAAACCCTTTAGCAACTGAGTTTAGTTTGATACCATAGCGAGGAGTAGTCCACCAGAAAGTTACTGATTTTGTGAGTGGATGTATGTAAGTAAATCGTCGTCGTCCAAATAATTCACTGATAGGCAATCATGCGCCAAAGTTATGAACAAGCATTGAAAAGAGCAAAAAACGAGGATCGCATGTCTTTGGGTTGGGAGGTGGCTGTAAATGGACCCAATGTCACGAGTCACAGTTTCTGTGCCGTGACATTTGGGTAACAGGAGGGAGGCTGTGCTACTGTGACGCCTCAGTAGACACCGTTTTCTACTTTCCCACTTGCTGACGTAGTTTTTTACCCTGGATCGCAAAATGAAGGGTGAATGTGTCTTTTAGTTGTACATCGTTCTGGAATTTTGCATTTGATTTTTAAAAAGGTGTTGCATTGTGAAGTGGTGGTGGGTAGCCATGCTACTTCTTTTTTATATTGACCTCGGCCTCCAAAGCTTTCCCCATGACATGCAAGTTCATCGAATCACAACTTTTAGAGTACTGATGTTTAATTGCCTTAGAGAAGGCAATTCGAATATTTCGTAGCACGAAATTGTGGAACATCGGGTGCTATGCAACGCAGACTGCATTGTGGATGAGTTCTTTTTAAAATTGATAATTTTTT
>NW_020170419.1:298626-301417 GCF_000524195.1 Echinococcus granulosus | reverse complement strand
TACACTGCCCCACGCAAAACACCCACCACCGCTGCCACTGTCATCACCGTTTCCCATAGTGCAGTCGGAGAGGAGGCGAGCAAAGGTGCGCGCCTCTGCAACCCCGCGAAAGCGCACGAAGACACGAACGGTGGTAACACAATGAGAGGTGGAAGGAATGGGGACGGGATCCATTCCTCCCCTCATTTCTTCTAGGGGTGGCGGGTGGTCGCAGGGTTTGGTATCAAAGTGAGCTACTGCGCGCAGAAGACGATGTGGCTGAAGAATGTTGTGTTCTATGGCGGCACGCACCCGACGCATCTGCAGTCGCGGCTCCATCTGCTGCAACTCCTCGTCCAAAGGCCAATACACCTACGTATAGAAAACATTACCTTTTTGGTCAAATTTAAGCTTTTAACGGTTGAAGGTCACAAATTAAATTCGTAAGGATTAGATTAAATTTATTCAATCGCTTGCCGTTTGAAGGATGCAGTCCTTGGGACACGTCCGACATGGCCCATACTACGTAGGAATTTGACATCCAAATTTGTGTTCAATGTTAGCTCACTTTGGATTCAAACATTTCCCATGAGACGGCGATTCGGAGTAAATTTGCCAAAAAAGCGCTTTTGTTGAAAATACGGTTTGTAAATTGAAGCACACCACAATGCTGCTGTCACTAGAAACAGCCATGGCAACCCACTCAGAAGGTTTTTCACAAAAAAAAGAGCAATGGTGGAGTAAATTCGCCACTTCAATCAAAGTGGCATTGTGTCAATAATTCATACAAGGAGCTAAAATAATTGAATTCGCAATGCCTAATTCCGCAGCTGCTTCCTGCTTTCCAATAGCTGGGCTACGTGAATGTGCATTGCTCCTTCTCGGAGAACAATGAAAAAGGAAACTCCCAATTTGAAATCGCATTTCATCATGAATAACACTGCGTACCGATGAGGGCTTTACCTTTCAACCCGATTGGATTTCATCCACTCACCTCAACCACAGTTCCGGGATAAAAGTTGTCGGGTAGTGCGGCACCCGGCGACTTCTCCGCTTCCGCTACAGCCGTCACCTCCTCCGTTACCGTCGTTGCCGACGGTGTAACCACGGCGATTGCAGAAGTGGTGGTAGACGTCTCACCGTGGTATGCGTGAGGTGGGTGGAGCATAGGAGCATGGCGTTTACGCTCCGCGCCCGCCAACAACCGGTTGGTCTTCTTGCGCATGCGCTCAGTCCAGGCCCGTAGCCATGCATAGAACCGCGGCCGCCAAGTCAACCAATCTCGGTAGGGAAGAAGACGCAACTCCCTGCACCTCACCATCCCCACTCCAGTCTCTGCGCTTTCGCCTTCACCTCTGCTATTAAGGCTGCAAACACCCTCCGTGATTAAACGATCTAAAGAAGTGAAACGAGGGCAGCATTTGACTTGCCTACTTTCAGAAAGAGCAATATGATATGCTTTTCGGACGATTGTCAATGGACAGATTACAGCTAGACAGATTGCTCAATCTCGAAATAAGTGCCACGGATAACTATCCTAGGTAATGACACGACCATTATGAAATGGACTATGCAATATCAACGAAGGGAGAATAGATGTGAAGTACACTCGGCGTCCAGTGGATTGGGCATGCAATAACCAGCGACGAGGAGTCTGCGGTAGGCCGAGACGACCTGCTTCGACCGGCGGGAGCAGCAGCGCCAAACGAATTGGCGAGCCAATCGCTCATCCATGCTTAGGTTTGTGGCGTACGGCGCCAACTTCGGCGTCCACCCTGCTTCTGGCATACTAGAGGCTGAGGCGAAGGCGGCGACTTTTCTTCCGGCTGAAAGGAAGCATAGGGACAAAGTTGGGTTTCGTGAGAAAAAAAAACAACTTTGACCTGAGTAGCATGGCGATGTGAAGACTCACGTGAGGCCGGCTTTTGAGTAGGAGTTTGTGCAATCATCCGCTAATTTCAATAAAGTTTCCCACTTCCCTTGATCGCAGCCTTTACTAACCCCCTACCATTGGCATTAAATATCTCAGTTGATAAAACAAACGTCACGCCATTAGTACCAGCGTAACACTACAGCGGTGGACATAATTCCATAAACAAGTCTTGATCCATTTAATCTTGTCTGGCAGTTAAAACAATCAAAGGTATCAGTATAAAAGTATAATACCCTTTTTTGTCCCTTTAATCCGCTGTCGTCTTTGGATGTGTAAAAAAATGCAAAAATAACTCGGTGAATCAGTATATTCAGCGCCAATGGGAGCATTTACTTTCCAAAAGAAATAGACAGTTGCAAACCGACACACCAATACGCTACCCTTGGGACATCATGACAGTAAGATGGGGTCATGCATCCAAGATATTAAATATCATACTTGACTTACAAACATTCGTCTGCAGATTTGGAGGACAGACGAGGTCCTTTTCCGTCGGCGCCAACGCGGAGACGGCGCGTTCGGCGGCACCCTTAGAGGCAAACTCCACAAATCCAAAGCCACGAATGCTTCCGGACGTCTTGAACCTATAAGTGTCTATGTTAGCCAGTACCACGTCGCAACCGACCTGGTTTGTTGTGAAAATTTCTGCACTTTCTTGTAAATGATCGCATTAACATGAGCCGCTTAACTGAATTCCTGGCGTTTGTTTCAAGACTGTCCTAACCCACAAGTGATTGGCGGATTGCGGAGGAGTACAATTTGGTAAACAGGAAGCCAAATAACTATCCATGGTGTGACTCGGTGCAGTGCACTGCTCAGGAGAATCATCTCTACTGGAACAAATGATTAGCAAAAGGACCTGTCGAGCCTCAAATTGAC
>NW_020170419.1:268029-298526 GCF_000524195.1 Echinococcus granulosus | reverse complement strand
TCCATCGGCTCCAAAATTGAGAATCAAGACAACAACCCGCAAACCACCCTCTAGGTTCCGAGACTAGAACGCTGCCTTGAGCCTACCACCCAACAAGTAAAGGTCTGTTCCCCATGGAGATCCAGCTTCCATATAGAATACAAAAGCAAAAAACCATTAGCAACCATCAGATCCACACCATAAGACGAGGCATGTCACGGCAATTTTATCATTAAAAATGGTCACAACAAAGCGATGGAACGTATGTGAGTAGACGGGTGGATAAAACGAACACTCAGAATGTACATTCAGCAGATTGACGACTTATTGGGAACCTGAGCGGCCTCGAGAAATGCTACGTGAACGCATTGACGATTGAGAAAATCCCTCCCCACCGCGTGATGGGGTGGGTGATCTAGAACCACCTCCACGAGACGGAGAGCGATCCATAGCTGGTGAACGAGAATCATCACGTCGAGGTGGGGAACCTCGAGCGTTAGGACCATCGCGATTTCTAGTCCCGCCGCGAGAGGAGCCACGACTCAGTTCACGCGAACTAGCCCTCGATCTGAAGTGAAGCGCTTGAGTCAACAGTCTAACTGGACCAGGTTTCAGCTTTGTACAAAAAAGCAGCCTTACCTGCGACGTCTTCCCCTCTCTTCGGCCCAGTGTCCGTTTTTTGTGCTTTCTCGGTCGTCATGCCTGCCACCGTTTTCCGCATCCGCCGACCTCGAGTAAGAGCGTCCCCGCGATGTCTGTCTGTAGTCATCCTGGCGACCCCCTCTGCCACTGCCGCCACGACGACGACTGTAAGAATCCGACCGATCACGAGAGGACCTGTCACGTCGACGGAAGGACCGAGAGCGCGAGCGAGACCGACTTCGCCAAGAACGGCCACGACTGCCGCTGTCACGTGCGCGCATTTCCGCTGGAGCTACACACACACAGGGACAGAGAAACGGGATAGGGGGAATGCAACAAGGTGTAGCGCGTTGGATGAACCAACTGGCCATTGCACTTGGTTGTACGAACGCCTGACTGGCTGCTTTGAATTGGGTTATCTTTGACTGACTGTGGGGTTTACTGGACTTTGTATTGCGTCGCAGTGATTGGGACGAGACTGGTATTGCTGAGACTGATTTGGGAATTACTCAACGCTAGAAGAAAGTAGGTGTGTGTTAACGATGCGCTTACGCTATTTTCAAGAAAATGAGAGCTAAAACGCCTGGGAATTCGACTGTGATCAGTGAAAATGGCGATACACGTGCTAAGAGTTTGGAAGGCATATCGAAAATCCTAACTGAACGCGGACGCGTGATAGCCATTAAAAATCAGTAAACGATAGCAAGAGTGTAACGAAACACGACGAAGTTGGAACCAACGCACTTTTCCGTGTCCCACGAGTAAATTCCACCGTAATCTCCCTCCCAGCGAAACGAGAGTGGTTCATGTGGTAAATCGCATCCTCAGCATCCCGAGCATCATCAAACGTAGGAGGGAGTAAAGGAAATTAAAAGGGTACAAGAGGAGCGAAAACAACCTGCCAGACGTAAAGACAATGAGTTTATGAAAAGGATATTCCACGAATGCGAAGCCCTTTGGTCGCCCTGTATGATAGTTTACAGGCACCGTAACATCAACTACACGGCCAAATTTTCCAAAAGCGTGGCGCAGATCCTCGTGCCTAAAAGGAAAACGACAGACCAGTGCAGCAAAAGCCAAAACAGATGAACCACCGACCCTTGTAATATCCACAGAACTAATAACACAACCAATGAACACAGCACTGTAGGCTTAAAACCAAGATGGTAAAACATGAAGTCCCATTTCCGGTAAGTCTGGACGCACACTACCAAGAACATAGCACTTTGGTGCTAAACATATGCAAACGAACTCGACAAACAAAATCTCAGCAAAGAGCCCACATATAAAAAAGCGAAATTACCGAACTCCATCAGCCAGGTTCTTTATATGGACAGAAGCAATGTGCCTCGGCATCGTCAACACTAAAGCAAAAAGTGTCTGAAACGAGATGGCGGAACGACCCCGTCAATTAAAACAAGCTAGTCTCACTGGGCAACTGGTGTTTTTACTTTGGTAAAGAAAGCCTTAAACAATACAGTATTATTTGAACTTAAACGGTTTTATTTCTTGCAAACAGAACGCATTTTACCTTAGCTGTCTGCAAAAATAGAGGATGTTTTCAGTCTTCAATGACTTCTCAGAGTACTTCCTCTTAATTATTAAAAGTATTATAATGTAGCTACAAAACCCTTCAGAATAATAAAGATCTGCTTTATTGCTATAACCAAAAGTATTTGTACCAAAAGTTATTTTTCATTACTTAATCACAAATCTCACTTAACGAATTTTACAAAAACTGAGTAAATGCCCATTTTAAAAAATGCTATGCTTTATATGCTTTTTCCGGTTTTTGAGCAAAACTCTTTAAGCGTTTTCCATTGTTTTTCACCGCAGATTAATGTTGAGTACTTTAATGCACAATATTTTACTTACAACATATATGGTTGATTTATAGCTTTATTGGTGGTTACGGTTTCTATTAAAAGGGTCAACACGACATCGTTTGCGCATCTACATTCTGATATCAGTAAATGTGCATGATAACGCCATTCCCATCACTGAGAAATCAAGATCAGTAAAATAAATCAGTCGTCATGGCCTGCGCTACTTGTTTTTTTTTAAGGACTTTGGGAGGATTTTTATGTTCTACGAAGCAGTGGCGCATAAAATACAGAGGTCGTTGGGTTCTTTTGTGATAAAAGTCAACTTGCTGTTTGGTTTATAGTCCCGTCACTTTTCGCATTGTGATTTTCATTTAATTGTTATATTTTAAACCAAGTAGACAAAAAATTATTAGACCAGTAGGGTGCAAAGGCCTGCTGCTGTTTTAAAATGAGTAGAAATTATAATGGGCGATATCGTTTGAAGGGTTTCACTGCCTGATTAGTTTAATGAAAACGGATCATTAGCATGCGTCCATTCTGAAAACTGGTATCACATTTTTGGGACGATTTAGAGAAACAGAAATGAAAATACAGTTAGCTAAAACAAATCATTATCACCCTTCAATTATTTGCTCAAACCAAAGGCCCTAAGTACGGTGTGACACACTCACTTGCTTTCAGGGAGACTGATTTCCCATTTTGCTCAACGTAGAAGCTTGTCCTTTTAAAATGCATGATCAGGCATTCTCAAAGCTGCACCATTTCAAATGAAGAAAGTTTCTACGCTTTATACGCCCCCTTGTGACTCTACTCAGCTTTCAATCCTACCCCGGCTACACAAAACCCAGTTTCTCACTTAAGTAGAAATGGCATGAGGAGACCTTCTCTCTCACTTTCCGCTGATAAAAAGGCATTTTAACACTTGTCATGACTCAATGCACACTTTTTCCCCATGCCATTTGACTATTTAAAATATGGAATTGCGTTTTCGCGTTAAGTTACTCTTAAGTAGCCCAATAAAACGGCAAAAAAATTAACTAACTGGAGAAGAGAATCCGCACCCACTCTCCCCAGTTAAAAGAGCAGTTTCGATGAGTGTGTGTGTACTTTTTCAAGAGCAACTGTACTTCAACACTACTTTAAATTAGTTCATAAAATTCCCATGGCAAACAAGAATCCATCGCTTGCCACTTGTGATTAATAGGAAGACTGACCTACGCAAAGTTACCTTCGTAAAATTGATCCACCTATCACACATGACTCGCGGACCGGTGACGAAATCGCACCCTCCGAAATGGTGACAAGATATCTTTTCTTATCATTTTGGTGGTTCAAAAAACTATTCAGCTAAAACCACTCTTCCAGCGTGGATGATTGATATTAATCAGGCGACTCAATTACCATTTAAAAAAAATTGGGGAAAGAAGCCCAACAGGGCTGCAGTACAAGGACACTGAAATAAAGCAGTAAAACCAACCAGCTAGTCGACAGTATCACTGCACCGCTTCGAAACCACCGAATAGATAATCGGAAAAAAAAACTAGAAAAAATACGAGTAAATATTGCCCTTGTATTTACACAAACTCACACAAAAAGAGAGATAGAGAGATAGGAGGGATGTTTTGACAGAAGACTTAATTACTACAATAAAAATGGCGTTTTGGAAAAAAGAGGACTTAAGAATGTTCAGCCATCCATCCCCTTTACTCTCCAACCCACCATCCACTCCCTAAAGCGCTGAGGTTCAAACTCACCACCTCACACACATGACGACGACAGCAAGTTACTAAAATTTCAGCGGACGAAAGCGAGGTAGGACTGGGATGGAGGTGAGGTGAGGTCAGGTCAGGTAGTGGGATGGCAGAGGATAATGAAATGCTTATTTCTCGGTGTCACTACGGCCCGAGATTCACTCGAAAAATCTCTGCGTTGTTCGCCATCATCAGCGTCGTCGTCAATTTTAACAATATTAATGGCTGTAACAATATTACTTGTTTCCTTTTTACACAGCAGTTAGGCGCTTTTCAAGTGGTAAAAGGGACAAGAGAAAGGGAGGCAGCTTTGAAAGAGGGTGGGAAAGAAGGTGTTTATATCACAAGTTCCGTGATTACGACACGGAGGTGAGAGTGGAGTGGCGCAGTTGTCTTTGGCTAATTGAATGCCGCAGGGTAGAGACCAGGGGCAGCATTCTCTGCTTGCAGCAGTGGTGGCATGCTGCAGACCACAAGGTTACTGTTCAATGGATCATAAGAGGTGGTAACCCCGCCACCGCTGCTGAAACCGAAACCTACTGACATCGAGGAGGTGGAGAGAGTCGGCTGAAGCTCCTCTAGGTTGGAAGCAGATTGGTGTTGCTGATGCTGCTGCACCATTAACCGGGAATTCATAGTCTCGGAGAAAAGTCCCGCGTAGGAATTATTGAAGGACGTGGGAGTTACAACATTGCTGCTGCCGCCTGTCATGTTCGCATCACTCCAACCATTATAGCTGCCACGATAGACAGCCGGTGGTTGACTTTCCAAGGGATAAAGTGGGTAGTTCATGGATTGCATCTGTCCTCCATAGCCGTAGTCGGGGTAGCCGCAGGTCTGGCCAGAGTAGGACACACGGGACCACTCATTGCTGCTGATACTGCTGTTATTGTTGCTACTGCTGGCTGAAGGTGGGCAAGTGCGTTGAGATGTACCCTGCTCAGGAACGTTGGATGTGGAGTAGCCAGCGGCTGAAGTGAAGTAGCTAGCAGACTGTTCGGCTGACCAATTTGATGATGCATAGTCCCTCGATTGAGGATGAGTGGCATATGTCGCCTCAGATTGATTTCCTCTCCAGCTGTTGACTGAGTATGGAACGCTACCACCGTCAGCAGAAGGGTCGAAAGAAGATACAACGCCGCTGCGCGGTTGGCTGAAGTCGGTCCTTTCGCTAACCGTGGTCTGTGCCGTCGAGGAGGAGGACAGCTGAAAGACACAGCTAGAATCGGAATCATTTCGACCTTCCCAGAAGGGCATTTTGACGGAGGACGTGTCCATGCTCGAAGCGACGGGTCGTGTGGAAACACAGCTGCGGCGTGAACCGCCATCCCCACCACCACTACCAGTGCCACCACCGCAACTACTGGATCCGGTCCCCGAGCTCACCATGGAGCCAAGACCGCTGCTGACTTGCGAACTGGTTGTGCTCAGTTGAGCGGTCTGATCGGGAGGCAAATGACTCGCACCGGTGGAAGGTTGGGTGGATGCAGTAGCAGCAACTGAGGTCTCACCCCAGCCAAGCATCTTCTCCTCTCCTTCTGCCAATCGCTGGTAAGGCGTCTCGACGGAAGAGGAGGCAGAAGTGTCTTTGATGGGCGTAGGGGTAGTTGGCGTGGTGATGCCGCCTCTAAGGTCGCTCTCCGGATACCCACTATCCTGCGTCATGTTCGTTAGGCCAGATCCAACACCTGATGATGCGCTACCTCCGCTTACGTGCTGCCATCGATCTGACGAAACGGAAGAAAGACAAGAGTACAATTAATGCATAAACGGGACAAATAGACTTTCACGCGGATACAGAGTAGGGACAAGTATAAATTTGGGAGATCTGAGTTCTCACACCTGTTGGTTCACCGGAAAGAAGAGAGGAGGCAACGTCTTTCCCAGCAGAGCTGTCGACTATGTCCAACTTCTGTCCACCCATACTGGGAACGACGCCGGCAGAAGCGGTGTGAGAGTTGGGTAGGGGCACCACTGGGGCTTGGTAGGGCATGCTCGTCTCTGGTTTGTGCGGATTTTGCCCACGTATGCTCCTCGTAAAGACGGTCCCGGCTCCCTCCGGCTTAAAGGGCGTGTAGAGCGGCGTATGAACGTAGGCAGAGGTCTCTACCTCAGTTACCAGGGAGGGACACGAGGTGGCCTGCGCCATGGCTGCTGCCGCCGCAACTGCCGCGTTGGCGTCGGAAGTAGAGGAGGAGGAGGAGGAGGAGCGAAACTGCGCCTGAGTTGGTAGTGGCTGTGGGTGGTGATAGCGTGTTCGGCTGATGCCCAAAACACCACCTCCAACAAACTGAAGAAATGGCCAAAATATCAACACTTACTTGAAAAAAGGTTTAATATAAACTTAATAAAAGTTCGCTACACAGCTGTGTGCACTAGTCTTGTGAAAACTGCCTGCCCTCTTACACGCCGAATTAAATCACTGTAAAAAAATTAAAACCAATTTTTCTGTCAAAATGACAACATGCCAGCATACGCTCCTTTCGTTTTTCTCGCGCAGCACACAGTACTGCCTTTGATGTAAAAGCCAATGTGCAGTGGCCTGCGTAACGTTAACTCCTCAAAAGCACACCCCATTTCGGTGAAAAATCTCACTTATAGATATTTGAAGGGAATTGAGCGTTTTTCCGGATCACATGTCACCAATTCACTAATAAAATGACAACGTTCTCAAAGGGAGGGAATTTAAAAACAGAGAAATCTATTCCTTAAAATCTAACAGTATCCCATTGTATTATTAGAGGTACTCGAGATTAGGCTCTAACCTTACGTCTTTGATAAACAGTGGTCTTATTACAATGAATCAATTTGCAAAAAGGCTGGCCTCAGTAAGCAGGATTAAGAGTAGTCGGCAGAATGTACCCTGGCGGCGGAATGCTCTATGTTGGCTGGTTGACTCATGAGATGGTCGTAGCAGTCACTATAACGGGGTTCCTGATAGGCGCCACTGATGCGTGGACTGACCCATCCTCTGGTAGTGTATCCACCACCACCACCGCTGATACGGGCGTGAGTCTGGCTCCACTCACTAGACCATCCGTGATACTGGTGAGGAGCCCAGGTGGTGAAATTTTCACGTTTCGCAGGGCCACTCCGCTGTGTCATGGCGTGGGAGAACTGGTGACCAGGATAGGCATGGTGGGGGTTATGATTTGGCATGCCCGGAGTATTCTGCTGATAGGGAGGGGTGTGAGGATAGATTACGCGGTTCAAAGTCTGCGAGGGCAGTGCGGTAGTCCCTTCAGCAAAAGCAGCGCTGCCACCGCCACCATTACCTCCAACGCCTTTTGACCCTCCGCTGCGTCCACCACCCCGCGAACCACCGCCGCGCCTGTCGTGAAAGAAGGAGAAGCCGTCTGTTGGACCCTTCGAGCCATCGCGCCCTCCGCGAGTTCCCCCGCTGCCACCACCACTGCCACCTCCCCCACCGGAATTCCGAAAAGCCGCACCAAGGCCAGTGCCGCCCCCACAGGAACGGCTACTCCAGCTCTCACCTTTGTGCTTCTTATTTGCGTAAACCTGAGGTGGGAAAAAAAAACACGGAATGAGGTAACTGAGTCAATTTCTGTATGCGTACTTTTGGAGAAACCGATATTAATGCATGTACAGGGTGCGGGATGCAAGATCCACAATTTCTTTAACTATCCAAATGAACTGTGCTTCCTGGTGTGAGAAAGTTGGAATCGCCTTGGTTAGTGTCTTTGGTCTAGATTTTCGGCCTAAGGTCTCATTTTTAAACGGCCAAAATTCGGCTTCAAGGACATGTGTTTTTGCCACAGCGATTAGTGAGGAGTTTGCGGTTTAAGCTAACTGTTTTGCGGTCAATTTTGCAGTTTTTCAAATCTTTATAAGAAACGCATGGACGACCATCACCTAATATTTCGCAAAGATAAGCGTGTGTTAGTTTCAACCTACAACAATGAAGGCGCCATCCATACTCTCATGTAATGAATATCTTTGAGCGGCATAGCCCAACTGTTTGTGCATAGATTCGACCAAAAAACTCAAACTTACTCCAGTAGGAGCAGGCTCTTAAGATTAAAAAGGAACTTTCCTGCAGTGAGATTTTAAACACTCCTGAGACTAGGGATCTCATAGGAATCACTTGTGTCCAAAATGGTAGGGATCAATCATCATTAGCAATGCTAGGAATGTGAATCATCTGCCATAGGTACACAGACACCAGCCGACGACTACCACACATTTACTTGTAGGCACTATCTAACACTGAAACCAATACGCAGGACGTATTTTAAAACAGCCCAGTAACTGCTACGACAATCTGCCACTAGTGAAGAGCTGTCTTAAACTTTGTATTGCTCAAAGCACTTCCAACCCTTGCCCAATACAGTCTCCAGTTTCTGAAATACATGGCGGATACACTTTTTTTAAATTGCTGATTCTGTTCCACTTTCGAAGGTGGATCCTCTTAGGAGCCAACTTAATCGAGTAATGGCAGGATTGATTATGATGGCACATGCTAAAGGATATTTGATGCTACTAGAAATCAGCTCAGGCTTCCAAAATATTCAAACAGGGTATGAAGCTTCGAAACACCACAACAAAAGTAAGTGTGGATATTTTAAGCGCTGAAGCAACTGTCATGTGAGGGGTGGAAATAGCAGATTGACAGCAAGGGAAAAGAGACGTACCTCAGCGCCATGGACAGTCTTGACGTGTTTCCGGAGAGAGCTAGGGTCCGTATAACGCTTGGAGCAGCCTATAACCTTGCACACGTAGGGTTTTTCATTGCTATGTGTGCGGTTTTGATGCTTGGCGCGATCAGAGGCGTTGCTGAAGGCCTTGTTGCAGCCTGGTACTTCACACTGGTATGGCTTCTCCCCAGTGTGCGAGCGCAGGTGCGTCTTCAAATTCTCCAGCCGCGAGTAGCGCTTTGAGCAACCGTCAAACTGCCCGCATACGAGGAAGAGAGGAACGCAAGTTTGTAAAGTTTTAACTACAACCCGGCGATACAGAATGCATATGACAAACATAGCAGGTGGGAAGCGAATGCTGCCCCAGCGACTGCAGTGACGTCAATGACTGGGGGCTTGCCTCTTGTTCAGTAAAGTGCTCTCTAGCACAGCGTTCTGCAGTGGGTGAGGGAAGGGAAGGGAAGGGAAGGGGAACTTCATTTTTACTGAATGTAGACGCCATTTGCGGAATTAAAATCTACACTTGCGCCACAACTACAGCCACAAATGACCACCAATGGCGACGTCTGAGTGAGTATCTGCCTAATCTTTATTTTTTACCGGAAAGTGAAAACCGCAAAGCGCTCCTGCAGACAGACAAGGGTGGTCAAATACGAGGTCTGTATTGACAACCTTTCCTTCTTCACGGTAAATCTAACCTGATGCGGGGAGAGCCGAAGCTGTCCAACACGACCTTTAGGTAAGACACATGAAAATGACGCAGCTCTCGCGTTAATCGCAACCACAGCCCGTATGTACGCTGTTTTCTCTGTCAATCACGCAAGTAGTCGCACAAACAGGAGTGAATCTTCCCCTCGCCCTCCCCGCTACCGACACCTATTTTCAGTCCAGCTGGGGTCTGCAGTTTTACAAGCTCGGATTATGCGGAAAAATGCAAATAAATGGACACCTCATTGTGCATGGAAAATAGCAAACCACCCAAACCCAAATGCCAACACGTTTCCAAACCATCCACTTTAGTTAATAAAAGACTAGCACTTAAAACTTGTATTACTGAAGCATTGTTTAAACTATTTAAGTTCTGATCTCGTAAACTAGTCGCAAATTGCGATTCAATGAATTCAGAATTTTGCTCCAGTGTTGAAAATAGTTTGTCTGTTAGTGATTACTGGAACGACATCAGTGTTAACTAACGGCACTTGTTTAACCACATGTTTCACAGGTCAAAGCAAGGGAATTAATGGGGCATAGTTTAAAATCCTAAAGCACCTTAATTCACATTATGCCAGTGACTATGCCGAAGGCCATCTACCAACATTGACATAACATTACTCGAGAGCTGACAATAACCATTTCAACAGTTTTCAATTCGTTAGCGCATGCCCTTTTTAAAAGGTTAAAATCGAAAAAAAATTTCCTAATTGTGGACAGCCCTTTCCACCCTTTCTTGATAAAGGTGATGGGCTGGGCGTTTTCAAACAGCTGCGGTATGTTGATTAAGCATTTGAATTAAAGGTAAATACTTTATTTAATTCACGAAAAAAAACGAAGGAATTTTGTAGGAGACGGACTTTAGAGGCGGCAGGGCGAGAAGGGGGAGCTAAGGTATTAACTGACGCCAAGCTAGACCGCCCACCAATTGGTAGCTTCAGTCTTATCAACCACCCCGACTCAGTCTTCAAAGACCTTCCGACAAACTCATCAATTACCCACCGCCACCAGCAGCAGCAGACTGCTGGCTTAAGAACTTCGACTGAGGAAAGGAGGGGGGTGAGTTGAGAGGGGAGGGGTGGGGATGCGGCATGCTCACTCGCACACATATATACACGAATACTGATGTGTGGTCCCTTGGGTAAGTTTTACCTAATTCGCATAAAAGGAGCTGCGGTACTAACTCAATTTTTTTCACATTTGACTTACAATGCACTTATGGGGCTTCTCACCGGTGTGGCGACGCATGTGCACCACCAGCATGTACTGCGCCTTGAAGGGTCGGGCACCGCGCACGCACTCACGCCAGAAACAGACAAAACTCTTCTTGTTGCCCGCGATGTGCTCGTTGCTGATGTGCTGTGTAGGGCAAGAAAAAATTCGCCGTCAGTTAATACCTACTCAAAGTAGAGGTTGGGCCTTATAATTTCAAAAGGTCCAGAGACCGAAAAATTTCTTCTCTCATTGAGCTGGAATCGTAAATTTTATAATGAATAGTAGGAGAGTTTGTGTTCCCCAGTCAAAGCTACTTTTTCATCCTGAGTAAAAGCTAATGGGTTTTGTTGAAAGCGTAAAAACAAGGCCAGCTGACGAGTAGTGTGAACTCTCAATGGAGTCTATAATTAATGAAATGGAGGGCTTTTTTTTCTAAACATGTATTGTGTTTATGAAGCAAAGACAGTAAGTGATACTGTTACCGTCATTAATTATACCAAACGCATTCTGCCCCGAACGGGATGATTAATATTTGTATTTCATGCCCTCTAGTTGTAGGTTTGTTTAAACTAACTCCAATGATTTAAATTTTGTGGATTCCCAGGCGAGAATGATGCACACATGCACACGCACATAACTGGCCTCGATAGGTGCCAGCGAAGTTAAACACGCTGTAGTACGGATACAAGACAGTGAGGTGTGATAGTCTCGTAAACAGGGGGTGCAATACACTTGTGAGGAAAAATACCTTCACGAGTTCGTCCTGTGAATCAAATTGGCACTGACAGCTGCCCCACCGGCAGGTGGTCTCAACAAAGTCGGGATCGCCCTCCTGAGGAATCCTGCCATCCTCGTCCATCAACTCTTCCTCGTAGTCGCTACATCCAGCCTCATCGCCAGCCAACAGCGCTGCCACTGAAGCGCCGCCACTACCACCTCCTCCGCTGCCGCTACTTTCCACTTTCATGGCTTTTGCCACAACTGTCGACGTGGATAGGTCCTCGCCTTTCATGGAGCTACCAGTGGTGGAGCAGGTATCACCATTAGTGTTGGCAGAATGCGGATGAGAATGGGAAGGCAGAGGTGGAGGCGGTGGAATAGGGACATCTTTGCGTGCGTTGCTACCGCGACTCAGCCACCAGTCGTAATTGGGTGGATGAAAGGAATCATGAGTCTGGCCTCGTCCGGCATAGAACGGAGCAGCAGCAGCGGCGGCCGCGACATTGGTGGACTTCTGCAGGGCATTGTGGTAAAGCATCATGGCCTGTGGTGAGAACATGAAGTTGGCCGGATTAGCTGGCGTCTGGGGCTTGCGTGGGAAGAGAGGCGGTGCGATACCCGGTGCAGAAGCAGGTGAAGAGCCGTTAGAGGAGGAACTAGTGGCTACTGCAGACCCCGGGTTTGAACCACAGGCCTTGGGGTGCCACGAGTGGTGACCCAATGAGGGGACGGTTCCACCGATACCGCCACCACCCGGTCCACCAGCCCCACCTCCACTGAAGTTTGCAGCCACTGCAGCAGCCGCTGCAGCCGCAAATGCCATCGCGACGGCGGAGTTATTCTGTGTGTCTTTCGCCTCACCTAAAGAGGAAAAGAATGACAGTAAATTTGCGTTATTTTATCAAAGCGCACGATGAGTGGGAAGGGACATGGGTAGGGAATGAGGTCGTATCTGCGTACACTGCGCTTGGTGATGACCGTTTCAATCACCAAAGCGCCCGACACACACGAACAAAAGCGGATCAGACCACCCCAGGAGGGCACATTAAAGGTAAAGAGGTGTTCAGCGTTGAATGGAAAATGGATACACTCCTTTCCCTTTTTAGATCGTAGCCTCAAAGCTGCCCATTGGGAATTCCAATGAATTGTTAGGTGAATATTCTAATAAAGAATTTCAAGAAAGAAAGTCAGGGCGGAGGTTACCATTCGAATGTCAGAGCACTAAACTATCTGGAACAACTCAGCTTTGGAATACAGTGGCAGTTAGGCTCTGAGAGTTTTGCGTCTTGACATGGCAGTTAAAAAGGGAAAAATAAGCGGCAATGATGTTAATGACATGGGAATAAAAATACTAGCCGTGGAAGTTTCGCTGTGCTTAGATTGTGATTAACAAAGGAGACTTTACTGCATTCGCTAATCCATGTACAGAGACATCAAATTCAGCATATGTTTGACAGGCTCCGATGTATCATGATTGCCAGCTTAATAACTCAATGCATCAGCTTAATCTGTGTTATAGCTTACAAAAGGTGCAGTTATTTCATATATTTTGCTTCAAAGAGGAACTTTTCATTGGTACGCCAACAACAATTTAAGTAAAATCGTGAACGGGATAGCAGTGCACCGTTGTCTGCCGGGTCATCACAGCAAGATTTCAACGGTTGAGTTGCCTCATTCAATGATGAGCTCGTTCTTTGGCGTGGATTGAACGTCAACGATAGCTATCAGCTGTTGCAGGATACAAAATGGTTAGCCTGCTCCGCCAACCCTTAAATTTCTAATAAATGTGCGGAGATTTTAGGCGTATTTGTTTCCAATACGAACAATGGAATAGTTTCGAAAGTTCAATGGAGCTTGCCAGGAACAAAGGTCTAGAATGCAATAAACACAACATCACTGCCTTTTATCTTTCAATAGACCTTCCCATCCACATAAGCTCCCAATATATTTTTGGGTATCGTAACAAACTAACGCTTGTTTGCTTGGGAGATAAGTGAGGTCTTATTAACTCAGGATATCCATTTGTTTAAAACCACGGAGATGTAGGCATCTTGAACATATTTTTTGCAGTACAAATAAGGTTTTGCCCATATTTAGAGAAAAAGGTGAGTCTTAAAGCGGAGCCGGTTTAAATTTGTTTTACTAGCTCTAACTCAAACGCCAGAGAGATTCTTGAACCTAGTGCTAGCGACGCGGGAATTCTCACCGGATTTGTCAACTTGCGGTGAGCATCCATGGAATGCGGAAGGTGGGAAGGCGCTGACGCTGGAAGGAACGGAAGTGGAGGGGAACAGGAAGGTGGTGGCGGGGTTAGCCGCGGTGGCAGCTAAAGCTGCGGAGGAGGCAACGCCGCTGCTGACGCCGCCACCACTACTGCTACCACTGCTGTTGGGGGTAGCACGACTGACTCCGCGGGGTGTCAGGCCCCTCCGGTAGAGGATGGAGGGTGTGGTGGGCCGAAAACCGCTACCCGAGGTAGTGACGGGCTGTGGTGAGCCGCCGAACACTGAGTTGTCCGTACTGTTGTTGCTCGCGCGCCGACCAGACATTGGAACCGGGCTGGCTCCCAGAGAGGCTAGTAACAAGGTGGCAAAGAATGGGTGCTTAAACAGGTTAGCTACAATTTTTGCTTCCAATTGAATTTTTACGTCAGGAGAAAGGAAACATTTAAGTGACACATTTGCGGACCTACAGCGGAATAATGTACAGGGAAGATGAACCACTAGAGAGAGGGAGAAAATTATAAGGAGCAGTAGGTGTTCATTCCCCGAGGAATGCCACCTGCAATCATCATGTCAGTGACAGAGAGGGATTAAAGCTTTGCAAGAAAACATTATAAAAACCTTTCTTTCGCGCCTTTTTACTGTCACCTGGTAGGTAAACGATGAATATGAGAGATGTGTTTGGGAAATGGATATGGGGGGAGTAGAGCGGTCTATTTTGTTGCGTATATGGTGAGCTCACTACAGTAGTAGGAGATAGACTGGTGGAAAGGACGTGAAAAAAGTTGAGTCGTCAGTTCCGCTAGTAGTCACCAAAACGCCTGGACCAGATGGTCTCTCGAGCGCCGGATTTTAATCGCATTAATAAATTCGCCAACTTCAATGAGTTACTCTGAGCTACTCTAAGCATATACTCACACATATGTCTCACTGGCAAGCGGATGGGCTACCATTGCTATCATATTCAAGCTGTGTGCGTGTGTATGGACACCATCTGCCAGTATATCTACCGCTTGCCGCATCAAACGGGTGGGCCTTCTAGCATTTGGACGGCGCCACACACGCGCAACGCAAAAAAGTTAAGGAGAATCCCACTCTTATTTTATATCGTGCTAATTAGGTTGATGCTCATGGGAGATGGAAAAGGCTTTTTTAATAAGGCCTAACAACTCATGCTTAGGGATCAGTATCCGAAGGCTAAGTACTAAACACTAACGGAACGTCAAGAAGAGACTGGAGTGCATCAGTGAAAAATAATTATACTCACTGCTTGATACAGTGATGGAATCGGATTGTCAAGTTTCCCTGTAAGTTCCGAAATCACCTAGGGCACTACTGAAGCCCAACATATAAAAGACGAACAAAGTATTTTGGAAGCAATTCGGTATCTCACGCAGACGATTCATCGTGAGGCCGTATCCCAGTTAGTTCTATTTCCATCCCCCTTTCACTGAGGCTTTTCTAAACACTCCAAACATATACCAAGCACGGGAATAAACATTTGAGGCATAAATTTCTCAGATTGCATGGGCAAAATTAGCTTCTCCTCGCAGACCATATTTGATGTAAAAATGAAAAAAAATTGCGCCAATTGTTTTGTGAGAGTAAATTTCCCTGCAAAAGAGAAGGAAAAATTTCTCACAATTTAGTGAAATGGTTTAATAACAATATCCGCGGCTTTTTCTACTGAACCACTGAACCATGGAACAAAGTGTAGGCGTTAAAGCACCTCAACTAGGGGGAGGGGGGCTCGTTTTTCCCAGCTATTTTCAACATGTTACAATTTAAAGCCAACGCGACTCTACCGAAAGCCACGAGAGTGAGTGACTGGGGCTAGTGGCGTCAGCAGGGCAGGAGGGGTAATGGGATGGAGAAAGAAGGAGGGTGTGCTCATCTCTCCACGGTCGCTGCCCACCACAGCTACTGGTTGCTATGACTACCCCTTCTTCTTGTTATTGGGCCACACACAATAAGCCCATGCGAATGCTGGGTGGTGGATTACCACAGAGTTTTGAGGTGAGAAGATACAGGTGTGTTTTGACCCCCTGTCCGCGTGCTTGCACACTCATCTATTATCGATCGATGCATTATCCTGTGGGTTGAACAAACCCCAGGACAGCTCCTCAAGGTCAAGGTGGGTGTGTGATAATTCTGCAATGCACTAAAAGTCCTCTTGCCTGATAGTATTGAGACGAATGGGG
Organism: Echinococcus granulosus; assembly: GCF_000524195.1. NCBI lineage: Eukaryota > Metazoa > Platyhelminthes > Cestoda > Cyclophyllidea > Taeniidae > Echinococcus > Echinococcus granulosus. The sequence continues at coordinate 282,604 of NW_020170419.1, read as the reverse complement.
CCTATTTTCCCTCTCCTTCTCCTCCTCCTCCCCCTAAAGACGCGTTTTTTTAAGTAAGATGGCTTGCAAGAGAAAAATCTCTCTCCCAAGGAGCAGGTTAGGCGCTCGCGAGGACACATGCACGGAATGGGGCGTTGCTTTTTCAGCTACTCCTCCTTACTCGGCCCTCCTGGTCTGAGGTGTTAATGCCGGGGGGTCTGGGTGTGCACATAAAAGGGAGTGTCAAAAAAATTGATCACCCCCTTTCCCTCCCCGTGAGAGGAGTGTGCGTCCCTTTGCCACAGTTTTTGGCCTCTGCTGCCGCTGCAGTAGCATCAGGTTGAAGTTAGTAACTGTCAGAAACGATCGGAATTCCGCTGTGTGTGGTGCTCTGGCAGCTAATTTCCATTAAACATGCCACCACCATGGAAATGATCGTTCACTGAAGATCCCCCGGTAGTTTAAACCATCGGCCGGAATCAAACAGCTGGCCAAATGAATGGAAGGCAGCGCTGAAAGGAACGCTCAAAATGAAAATGAGTGTTTTCTATATTCAATAAAACAGAGGGATAATGACATTTGCCACGACTTTTTTAAGGGGCAATTAGGGCAACAGTTTTGTATTCCTATATCCGAATCGTCAATGAATAATTGGTTGTCCCTCGATAAACATTTGTGATAGACATATAAAATAAAGCAAAAGGAACGTTAGGGAACGATTAGATGAAGGAAAAATAAGCTCAAAACTAATGACGATCAGAACCACAATTTTCTTCAAAAAGGAGATTGGCATGATGGATATTAATTTGACATCTGTGGGCGTTTCCTCTTACTTCAAAGATGGTCCCTGTTACCTGGCTAGCCTAACAGTGAGTTTTTTAAACATGCATTATGTAATTCAAGAAGAAGAGGAGAACCTCGTGCCGCAAACAGGCACTATATTTTTAGAATGGAAGGTTGCCGTGGTAATTTGGATCAACCAGACATAAGTCAAAGATGAGTTAGACATCCATTTTACATTTTTATGTAAAAGTAGTGAGTGGATAATAAAAATTAACATTTTGGAAAACGTGCCTCCTTCCCACAAGAATACATACCAGCAGAAAGATGGCCATAGGAGCCGCCCATGCTAGAGATGCCGCTTCTAGAGGTTTGCATAGCCTGAAGCATGTTGAGAGAACCCTGCGAGCTACGTGTAAGGCTAGGAATGTCCAAATCATTGATTGATGATTGTGAGTGCGAGCGTTTCTTGCCGCCACGCAAAAAACTGCCACCCGTCGGTGTGGTCCGCGACCCCGAAGATGCGGTGGGCACGAAGCCGCTGCTCCGGTGTCCAGGATAGGGCTGGTAACCACCTGTAGGGAATCCGAGGCCCCACGACGAGGACGAGGTAGGCAAAAGGGAGGCAGGGATGTGAGGTGTCGTTTGGGAAGATGGTGGTGGTGGGGGGGGCAGGAGAGGGCTGGGAGTTCCACTGGCCGAAGTTTGCTCAGGTGCCCGGGAACAGGGACTCGCAAACCAATTTCGCACCATGCTGAACGCCTCGGCTGCTGCCGCTACGGCTTCCTGGGATGGTGGAGGTGCGGATTTCCACGTGGAACTAAAATTGCAGGTAAGGTTACTTCGAACATGACTCTCCTCTATTCCATCTCTTTCAGGATGGCAAGACGGTAAGTTGGAAGATGGAGGTGTTTTTTAAATCCTTTATCGGCTGAGAGAAGTGGTAGATAAAAGTTGCGCGTAGGCTAGGTGTGACCTTTCGACTGCCCATCAAAGATGCAATCGACGAGCCCTTCCCATGCAGCGAGCGGCATTTGACGTGTTGTTCACTAAAGAAAAGATCGCAGGCAGGTGGTGGGGTTTAAGGCGTCTGCGGCATTGTTATGCGATGAATAGTCCAAGGATTTGTGGTTATCTCTAGTGCAATTAGCATTTCAGCCACACTGCAATGCGTGCGCATGCCAATGGTTTAATGCCGAGCCCAGACACAAATGCGCACTGCTGTCTAGTCCGCGTGCCCTTCTTGCAGCCGTGCCATCCCAAGGCCCAGACCGCGACGCAGACCTGTTCGTATACACGGGCACACAGGTATGCGAGCACTTTGGTCTGCATTTGCAGCAGAGGAAATAATGACACCTTCCCTCTTCTCCCTCTAATTTTGTCGCGTTTTCTGGGGAGCATTAGACCTTCACACGATGGTAGTAGTTTTTGCACCTGAGTCAGAGGGAACCTCACGGTTAATTAATCCATCGAAAGGCGTGTTTAAAAAAGGCACTGTGCGAGAGAGATAAGGAGAAGGACGAGAGAGGAGAAAAGAAGCAGAAAGCGGAGAAAAAAGCGAGGTCAGACAACAATGCCTGTGCCTCTCTCTGCCTCCCCTCGCCTTTCTCTTCTCTCCATTCCCTACGATACCTGCTCTACACGCTACCAAAACAATCCTGACGCCCTGGGGGCGAGAAGGAGGCAATGGAGAAGGGGCTGAGAAAGAGACGGGGGTGTAATTACAGGTGTGTGCATGTGTACGCATGCGCATAATTAGAATGCTAATTTCTAACAGTGTGGGATACTGGGAGGCGATTTACCAGACTGTGCTACTCAGACTTCTTCTTCAACAACTCTACGCACAAACGAGCACACACACTATAATAACTGATGAAACAGGCGGGAGTGGGTTTCGGCAGTCTTAATTTGATTTGATTTGCAATAAACCTACAAAAAATAAATGCATCTTTACGTAGACTAGAGTGAAACTTTGATGGAATTAGGTATAATTTGAAATATATCTGCGCGGAAAATACTGACGCTTTGCGGTCAGTTTCAAGACGACAATCTGCCAGAAGCATACAACGACTTAGTTTTCTCGATATCCGTTTGGAAGGACCCCGGTAGTAGCACAAGGTAAGTGATGTGCCTTATTGGGGATGGGGTTACGTGCAACGAAGCATAACCAGGATTGGGGATCAGGACAGTGGGCTGGACGCGGTGGAGGTGGAAGCACTGCAGGCAATTAAAAAAATGCAGTGTATGTGTATATCTATATGCGTACATGTACATGCATACTTGTAATTTGAAGACCGGCGCCGAATACGCGTGACTAAGAAGCATTAAATTGTCGCTGGAGGTCACAGTTATAGGGGTGCGCACGTTATACTTGCGTGCGCAGGGTTGTCAATGTCAAGACGCGACGCGACGCGACGCGATGCGATGCGATGCGATGCGAGACGATGCGAGGTGGGGCGAGGCTAGGCGAAGGCACGGCTATCTGCATTTGCGCACGGACATTAATTAGTCACCACAGGCGATTCGAAAATGTCAACCGCTGGTCGTCTTTGTCAGGAGACCACACCATAATGCCCGATTACCGAATATCGGGAGGTGCTCGTGAGGTGGATTGAACTTGGATAAACTGATCACGTGCATACTCCCTTGCACGAACGATTACTCTCCATACGCACACACAAGCAATACCACCCACGTCCATATGGTGGAGTGAGGGAGCAAAAGTGTACACTCGTCGACATTGATTCAGGACTTTCCCAGGAAATGTACTCCCTCTTGTTCCCGCTCTTTCGCGCACACACCCTCTACACCGAAACACAGGACACAGGGAGCTTAGTCACCGCGCCCTCCCTCCTGCTCTCTGTGAATGGACATGCGCAAGTAAAAAAATAAAGCAAACTTACCTCGTGATCTACCTGCCCTGGAATTGAAGCCCAGCCTAGAGTACTCGCCAGTCCCCTCTACAAGCTGTGAGTATTTCAGGTGTGGGTGCTGGGATGTCTCGTGAGGTCTGCATTCGGAATCGGACAATGATTGTTAACACGTAGAATTCGGCTAGCTTCGGGACAGTAGGGTAACTTCGAGATGTGCTCATTTCCCGTTTAATACAGGCAATCAGAGCTGCAAGATACTGAGCTCTAAGTCAGCGGTGGATCTAACCCGAAGACGAGAAGACGGAAAGGGATTAGGGAGTATCAGAGCCATAGGGGAGTATCTGTCGTCCAGCTAGTTATGCTCACATAAAGCGCTCCCTCCTGAATGAATGCAAGCATTCATTAAGAGAAGAGGTGCTGACGAACCGCAAACTTTTGAAAACGTCCCACTGGCGCCAGTTCTCTGCCCATCTACCTATGTCTGCACCTACACCCCCTCCGGTGTCTGTTGTGCCTCGAGAATGGGTGGGTGGATTAGGTGGGATATAAATTCTCTGAAGCATAAAGTGTAGTGGACCAGGTCTCAACCAGGCCCTGGGGAGTTGAGCTGAATCACACCCCCAACATGATGCATATCAGAATAAGAAGAGAGGAATGAGGGAGAAAAGGAGCAACCGATAAGGACTAAGTGACTGATATCAAGATGAGTACGTCTCCTCCTCTTCCTCCTTTTTTGCCCTTCAAAGGCAGTTCATGGTGCCAGCCAAGCGTGCGTACCTCTGTACATGTGTCCGCACATGCGCGCACTAATTTACAATCAATGGACATGGAGAGAGAGAAAAAAAGCAGTGGAAACTATCTGCGACGGAATCGGATGTTACAGCAACAGCAGTAGTAGTAGCAGTAGCAGTCATTTTTGATTACCATGCCACGGTCGGATGACAGATGCAAGCGCGTGGGAGGAGGAGAAGGAGGGCATAGTTGACCCGAAAATTAACTACTGTGCGACACGGTCATAAAATTAAGCGTGCACACATGTGCAAGTTTGTGCGTGCGTGCTACCAAGGCAAGAGGGGATGGCAGGGGAGAGAGGCAGCTGCAATAGAGGCGGTGGTAGAGGAGGGAACAAAGTTTAGGAGAGAAGTCAACCCCCAGAATTCGGCGCCGTTCTCTTGACAAACACACGCTCACTCAAGTTCCCCTGTCCGCTCACACTGCTGCGCTCTCGCCCTCTTGCCTGCCGCATCATTAGCCGACAATTAACACGTTTTTGCGGTCTGACAACGCTTGGAGGAAGCGTTCGGTGAGTTGAATGAAGGGGGAGGAGGAAGGCAGCGAGGCATTAAAATGCTCTTCCTCTCCCTCTCGAGCTCCTTTCAAAGTGGTTGGTAGCTGCTCAGGACTTTTTGTCAAATGCCTCTGCCTGGTGTGTTTGTAGGGATGGAAAAAAACCGCCGAGGTTGGGCTGACCAACTCTCCCAAAGTAGGACAAAGTGAATGCCTGCTTGGGCGCTGGCAATGACAGAAATCTCATCATCCCCCAAAACTAATTACTCCCTGCCCAAACGACTGACTTGGCAATAGCTGCATCAAGGTGAACCTGAATTTAAACCCCATGACCTCATTTAACGACCCAGAGACGACTCCCCCTTCTGATAGACCACATAGTGAGCCCAGGATCGTGTAAAAAACAACCAGAAGGCCTCAATGGGAGCTTCGACTTTACGGCATATGCGGAGAGTAGATAAAAATAAAACGGGATTTTGACAATCACCGTAAGGTATCAGAGCAAAATTTCCAAATACCGAGATAAGCTTTCAGCCTAAGAATAAAGCCTGAACTACTGGGAAGAGGCTGAGAGACTTACACTGTGGGAAGGAATGAAGAAGAAGGAGCTCCATCAGCGGACGCATCTGGAGTAGGTTGTGGGGGAGGGCCTTCGGAGTCGGACGCGGACCAGTCGTAGCGACCACATCGGCTGTCAGAGATTAAGGGAACAGGTGGGTAAGGTACGTGTGAGACAGCAGAGGTCACCGACGCGGCCATTGAGGAGAGTGTGAAAACGGGTGATTTGGAAGCCGTGGTAGTGGACGAAGTTGTCGCTACTGCTGTGGTTGTCGATGTACTGCTACCGACGGCGGACCCAATGGTGACAACAGCGTGTTCCTCTCCACCAGAGAGGCTTGTAGCCACAGCCATGTCATTCGAAAAGTCCAAGGAGTTGTTCCCTTTGGGACCTATTAACATTAAAAAGCGATATTTCCGGTGATAATACAATTTCAGACTCTTTGCAAATGCGTCAAGGATGTGGATGGCAATTAATGAGCGGTGGATGGATGAAACACGCTCAAACAGGAGATAGTGGAGGAGGTCGGAGGTGGAGTGAGAGGGTGGAATCCACCAACTCAGATGGAGCCCACGACTGTATAGGTGGAGCAAGTGAGTTAGCGAATGTGAAAGGAAGAAGGCTAGAACTGTAGATAGTACCCTTTATCGACCTAACTTCCTACCCTTCCCTCCCCCCCCGCAAGCACGCACACAAACAGGTGCCTCGGACGGACCAGACTTCAAAGGTTACCACTAAGACAAGCACATACGACAGTACTCACAGTTAAAATATCAACAGGATAACTTTTCCTCCACCAACATCGACCATAAAAATCTTGGACGCAGAACAAAATGTAGTAAAACCGAACAGCCTTAAAGGTAGCCATGCAAGTGTACTTTATAAAAAAGAGCAGGCTCAATTAGATTTCAAAGCGTCCACATGTGACAGCTGTGTTTGCCTGATTCGGCCACGTCTAAAATGTTCCATCTGTATGGGATGGGAGTTTCATGTCTTGACTTATGAAAAGGTTCATCCGCCTTAACATCAACCTCTCGACAAAAGGCGGAGGGCAGGTGAGCATGCTAGTCCTTCTAACTTGAACCTGGTTCCAAAGTGAAAGCGCATTGTCTGTTGAAGCACTTGAGTTCGTGAACTCCACGAGTATACATTGAGTGGGCTTGTGGATTGTAGATGACTGCATCAACGAGACGTAACACTGAAATTTTATTCCTCTACCGCCAATTTTGCTGATATTTCCGTGTTCGTACTTTTGGAAGTGTAACAATGGCGTGCCTGCTTAGCTGTCTGCCTGCATGTGCGTGTGTACGCATTAACGCGAACATCCCCTTGTAGCAATCAAAAGGGTGTTCGTCTTACTCTTTTCCTGTCTCTACCTATTTCTTCCCAAAAAACGCAGGAAAGTGAAAAAGTGAGACTTCTTACGTGCACACACACACACACTTACAAATGCGCCTTTGAAAAGTGTGGGAGACAGACAATTCTGGTAGCATCGTGGACAGATACTGTGTCAATGTAAGATAACACGACCACCCGGAGGCAAACACAGGAACGTGTATATGCAAGAAGTGAAAAGGTAAGGAGGGGGAAGGAGGGAAATAGAGGAAGTATCCATGCTCCAGCCGAGGTGAAAAGGCTGCTCAGCTAATGAAAGAAACATCTTCCGGAGTAAAAAAATCATTGGTATTTTTAGAAGTAGAAATAAGACTCACTCGAATTAGGGGATGTGAGGAAGGAGTTGACGCTGAGTGGCGGTGGACCTGTGGTACGTGGAACCGGCGGATCTGGTGGATCCTTCTTCAGAGAAGTCTCGACACCCTCCGGCCTGTCGGATTCTTGTAGCAAGGCTATTGGTTGCTCCGTGATCTCCTTGTCTCCGCCTTCATTTAGGCAAGAACACGCAGGGACAAATGTCTCAGATGTCATGGCTATTCTGGTTAACTTTCTGGCTAGCGACAGTCATTGAGAGGGATGTTGCCACCATGACAGCTACAAGTGAGGAAAATATATTCACTTACTCAAAATTAACAATAAAATTCTGCTATTACTCCCTTGGAAAAGCAGCATAAATATTGAAGATGTAGCATGAGAGGCCCATGTACGAGGGCTATTTGGTTTTTTGAAGAGGAAATTGAATGACACTGGTTTCCAAAGGCGAAATATCACATACACACACACACGTCTACGTACCCACGAAATTATCACAAAATGGACAGATAACAAGCAGGACTCTAACTCCGGAAACATGCTGTTTTGAGTCACGAGTCTACGTGCTAAGGGTTGTAAGCCAACAGGCTTTGTCAGAGATGGTGATAATGCATGCACACACTTAATATGGGAAATGTGAATTCTCGGTTAGGCGAAATACTTGCACAAGTGCTCTACGAACGAAAACGTTCGACTTTTGGCGCTCCGTTGGCAAAAGTCTAATCACTTCTTTGCTTTCGTAGGTGGGGTAAAGCAGGGTAGTTGAAGCACACATACACCCTCAAAATGTAGATTTGGTGAGCACTAAATTCAAGTCAACGTATACACACACATGCAAGCACGGCTGACGCAGCTGAATTCCCACGTGGAGATTTGGAAGGTAAATCACCAAATTTTCGTGTGCGCATGGAGGGGGTGAGCGAATGGGCGGATGGATGCTGTTCGAAGATAGGCGCATGTTTGTGGACGCCACACATCCAGTACAGAGTGCACAAACGCTCCAGATTTCGACTAGGCTGCAATTAAGTGGACGTGCCCTCTGGCAAGCACAAGCACAATCGAAGGACGGTATCAGCGCTGACGAGTAAAGGAGGAGGAGGAACATTGATCCATTGGCGACGACGTTGTACCCGCATAAACACCTGTGCTTGGCCGTCTGCCATTCCGTATATCTGCTTGTGTGTTATATGGTGCGTGCCTGCTTGCAAATAGCCACACGCACCAGACGCAGACCCCCATGCCTGCATCTCCTTTTTGTGCCGCTGCAAGCGTTGACTCACAAATTTCCAACAGCTGAATCACTCCCCACGCCAAGTCTTAAAAGCATCACGATGCTTTTTCGGTATCCTGCTAATGATAGCTCCGGCTGGGGACTGCTATCATTGTCGAATCATTAACTTCACCTTTGACACAAACAACTATTGATCACTAATGTCTCCTGAGTGGCTGCACTCTGGTTCACCTCTTTTCCCCAGCTTGAGCCAACTTAGTGCACGAATGGTTCCGCCTCCCCTCCTCCTGCCTTGCATGGATGTTACCTAGCCATCTGACCACAAGTACCGTTCATTCATTACTATTCAGTTTGTCAATCGTGGATTTAAAAAGTAAAGGGAGGAGGGACGGGAGAGGAAAAACAGAAGCCATGTGTATGTGACTCAGAAGGGCGCACGGCTTCAAGCACCGCCTTCATCGCCGCCTCCGTCTTAGGCCTTAGACAACTCAATCATACATCAGTGACTCATATTCCCACCCCGCATATAAACACGCAAGAGCTCCTCGCGTGCGAAGCCCACCGACGAGGGAGTAGACGTCAGAAGTTGTCGGCAGCTGTAACCGCAAATATATTACCATCGCAATGCAATAAAACACACGAATTCACACTCTAACGCAGATCACCATTGTCACTAACGCTCCACTTGGCAGGCCTTATTAATCTGAACGATGGTGGCCCTCTACTGTGCTTACCCGAGAGGGGAGAAGGGAATGAGAGGAATTTTATGAACAGGAGTTAATTGATGCGTGTTAGAGGATGCATGTTCAGTGATGAATCAAGCGTGCAGTCGTCTTCGTTTGGCGGCTGTAGCCAATATCGCAAGTTTGGGTGGAAGAGGATGCAAAAACGTGGCGTCAAAAAGGTGGTAAAAGAAGACGGACACACGGAAGCGCGCCTACCCAAAACGAACATTAAGAATTCACCGGCCCGCGAGCCAACCGATGTATGTCTAGGAACGCATGCCTCATCTGTTGGGCTTTTAAGGAATCTCCGGTAAGAAATTCGCCTATTTAGCAGGAAGCGCTATCCCTTTCCACAAAAATGCGAGTTCATTGTAAACACACAAAAAATTAAACCCGACTGTGGTGAATACCTACTGATGAATTAATGCATTTTGAGGAAAAAGACTAGAGAATAGAAAATCATGTGTGCGTGGTGGCAATTGACTAAATTTCTTACCACAATCGGTATTTTGGTCGACCTTGAACCCTAGGATGAAATGACACCATTAAGCTTGACCTAACAATTTGAGCAAACGTTCTACTTGTGGAATGGACTAGTTCAAATATGCACGAAGCAAGCGACAGCAAAGCACCATCGATACACTAGTTTAGAGCTTAGTGAGCACTTGTATACAACATCAAGAGCGCAAACCGGAAGAGTTCAGGGCATTCACTTAAAAAGATTGGGAAAAAATGGTGATAGATGTAAAAATAGACTTCGAGAGTGTGCCTCGCTGACTTCAAACAGGTAAAATGAGGTGCACCTATGGAAGTAGTTAGAAAAGTAGTGTTCTGCAAAGCAATAATGCAATAGGAAGGATGACCATTTGGATGAATTGCCTTCATTTTGAATGATAACATGATCCTGAGGACAGAGGCTGTGAGAAACAAGTAGTGGCTAGTGTTTGGCTGAGCTTCTTAAAAAAGGGGGCGACCTAAGGGGCGTCAATGGTGGGAGAGGTTTAAGCTAGCTAAAAAAACGTCAAAATTGTTGAAACTTTAAATTCTTTAGGAGGCATGGAAAGTCACTGGAGGTGCACAGCATCACAGAAGGGTGTAGAGGAGAAGCAGGAACCGAGGTTTCCAGTGGCGTAAAAGGACAGTGTATCAAGTATCTTAAAGGGTTCCGTGCGTTGCAAGGGAAAAAAGTCAAAGCGCCAGGCCCGAATGCACGATCATACCGCTCTCACTCGCTCTCCCACTTGTTCGCCAGTTCACTCACAGCCAGGCAAGCAGGCAAACAACGGCGCACAGAGCGAGGAAATTAGTCAGGCCGTGCACACACACACACCCACACAGCATTCTTTTTACCGTTTATCCTGTTGGATGTTGTGTGCTGCGTGCAGAGTGCATGCGTGCTGATGGGCAATTCACGCGTTCACTGAAGAGGAGGCAGCAGTAGTTACAGAAATCCACTCTTCGCCTCTTACACTACACCCGTCTCCCCCCTCCCACAACCTGCAGTGGTAATAGCCAACCCTCCCTTCCAGTAACAATTCTAGACATGCTTAGGCGTGAATGCTTGCGGGGCGGAGAAAGAGTGAAAATGCCCAAATGCGGTTTTACGAAAACTCGAGCGGTGTGAGTGTGCGTGTGTGTACACAGGCGAGGGAGCAAACGAACGGGCAAAGGAACGAATGAATGTGAAAACAACTGTTTTCAGAAAACAGACAAGGCGTCTGCCGACTTTTCGAAGAAACACACCAGCGAGCGCAGGCACACACGCACGCACACAAGGGCGAATGCGTGCTGTGCACAGTCGACACATGTGCCATTTTAAACGTCCGAAAAGGAGAGGACGAGGAAACGTACTCCCGCTGTGGGCGAACAACACGTGTGCCAGAAACAGGCACCATTCATTCATCTGTGACACAAGTGGTACTCAGTGGCCACCGGGGCTGGACAAATACAGGGACGCAGTTAAAATCTCTCGTTCCTTGTGCCCAACACCCTGGGAATTTAGATCTGTCTTTCTCTGGTAACCCTCTTTGCTCCAGTACAAGAAGAAGTCCTCAAAGAACCACGATTTCACGAAACAGAGAAGGTGCCTAAATGACGTAATCCAAAACAAGCCATTCTAACTAAAATGCACAGAGTATATAAATTGCTAAATTCAACGAAGCTAAATTATGACCTTCAAATAATCTTGGGGACAAGTAGGTACCAGCCTAGCCTATTGACGTCGACAGAACTTGCATATTTTCTTAAAGAACAACTTCTATCTCAAATAAAACCCGCCTTGCTTTTAACGCATTATGATGAAAGGAGTTAAATTAGCCATAAAAATCTGCCTAGAATAAGTAAGTTTCAATGTTATTTATTTTGTTAGCCCCAAAAGCACAAAAATGGTCGGTGGGAATCGCGAATGGACCGGCTAATTTGATGGTTTAATGCTAGCCCTCACTGTCTACTCTGATCTTGTTGTACTCACGCAGTAAGATCGACAGGTTGTGGTACCCCGGTCAATTAGACGATATTCAACTCCAAGAAACTACAGTTTTCCTTCAACTTCCACGTGCCGTGCACGTGAAAACCAGTCCATTACTACTTCGGAATCAGCAATGTCAAAGCTGTTAGGAAGTCTAAGTGGATGCCAGTTGTAAGATGATTTTTCGATTTAACAGAAAGACGTAAAAAAGGTAAGGACAACGAATAAATAGATTATTTTTCAAGCATGGCTCAAATAAAAATGTCCACTACTAAACGAAGTCAAACTAGATGCTTAAGACAGGTCTGCTAGTTTATCCTCGCGCTTGGGGAGATATTCGTATGGAAGAGGTGCTAATTGAAAAGGGAAGCTAATATCACCGGGATATTTGAGTATTGCAGACACCACTACAAAATTCTGGCAAAAAAAGTACCAGAAAGTACCGGAATGTCTAGACCGAAATAAATGCGAGAAAGCTTCTCCTTTCAGACACTAAGTAGCCGCAACTATCAACTTGGAAGTACTTTTAGACTTCGAGGTTGAGAAATGGCCTTTCGAATGCTACAAATCTCACGCGAATATCGTAAATTACTCAGGACCTATAAGTTAATTAAAGGTGGTACTGAAAAAGGTTAGAGTGGCAATTTGACAGTACAAGACTAAGTGGTATTTTTAGAGGCCCAATTAGAAATAGAAAAAAAAATTTGCATCGTTAAACCAAGAGTAACGCTTTGGTGTGCACGTCCAATACAAAGAAAGTCAATTTTGTAGATGATCCCTTGTTTAGCCAAGAGAACGGGTACTCCTCCGTCGAACGCCCCGACAAAATGACTACTGAACTAGTTATCATCTGAAAAAAAAGACCGACGCGACAAAGCAGCATCAAGGATGAAAGTGTGGTGGAAAAGAAACTTCGGGATCTCGAGATGATGAGGTCCACTGATAGAGGAGGGAGAGCGAAGACTGGACAAGCTGACGCATAAACGAGTTCCCCCGGTGGGGACATCTTTATCACACATGCGAGACAAAGAACCGTCACCAAATTGTCAACACCATTCAGCCGGGGACCACCAGACTCACTCGCATACAAAATTATGACGGAGGGATTGGAAGGGAAGGGGTTCGAGGAGGCGCAACCCAGCGGCTCTAGTACACCGTGTGGGAGTCGCAAGTATTGATTAACAGAAGCCAAGTGCGTGCACTTCTGAGTTGCGCTCGGGCACTGGACCCGACTTGACGTGCGATTCGGCTCTTGAACACCGGGGCTGTGAGATTTATGTGCTTTTTTATCATCGCCTTGGCTTTTCATACAGGAAGCAGGCCCAGTCGGCATCACCCCCTTGACATGCTAGTCTCACAGTTTACACCCATCAATCTCAATATTTTGGCCTAGTTTTGTGTACATCTGCGAAATGACAGCTAGCCTATTACCAGGTGATAGCTTGCAGTGGCGCTCTTTTAAAGAACCCATGAAACGACCGGGTAGATACCGAACAAGTGGAAAACTATGCACAGAAGTTAAAATTTAAACCAAATCACTTGAAAGCCGCAGGAGTATACTCGGAGTCAGTAAAGGGCCTGGAGTAGATTTGAAAAAATTTAATGAAGAATCCACTGGAGCAGGCATGCAGAGCGGTGCACGACTGATCAACAGAAGGTAGAAAAGTTTAGTGCCTTTACAAGTCTCGCGGCGGCTCAATGTATTGTGATATACTCGACTGCGTGGAAAGCAGGGCCAGTAAATTAGGGCTTGCCTACACATAGGTAACACAGCAGTGCTGGTTTCCACGCCTTCTCTTCTTCTACTCATCTCAGAAAAGATGTCAACTTGATGTCTGCCCACTTCTCATGCACGTCAAAGCGCGCACGGGTCGCTAAATGAATGTATGAATGAAGAAGTGTGACGTCTAAGTAGCAGTAAGTCGATCTCACGACTCAGTCACAAGTATAAACAAGACGAAAGCAAATCTGTGGATGCACGCTTTCTACCCTTGGACGAAAATCGTGGAAGATACTCTGGAGCGAAGGCAAATACGATCCATCTCATCTGTAAGGTATTTTTAGTATGCATTAATGGACTGGTGCATAAGTTGTAACCTCCTTGATTAATTGACATAAATTAAGTCTGTCCCCTTCGTCCGCTAAGACGGACGAATGGAGGGTTGAGCACAAGAATCACGTCAATCACAATAATGGTGGCGGCACTAAGTGACAATGAATGCTGGACCACCAAACTTCAATCCACGACTAGAACACACACAGATGAACGAATGGGGCAAATTGTTTTCTTTCGCACCAGAACTACCAACGATAGTGGCGGGAAGGTTTCGTGATGTACACTCAAGTATTTGCGTGTGCGCGTGCGCATGCACGCTTGCGAAGATCCCAGGTGCGTTAGTTAGACCAGTACAAGGAGTTGGGATGCCTGACCCGATTTGGGGTAGAGGGAGTGAACAATCTCTTCCCGCCCCACGAAAAAAGGACACTTTCAAGGCACTGTGACAGGACAGGAAACGTCAAAGTGGTGGGTATTTCAGTGCCACGGGTGCAAAAACCTTGCCTGTCAAGAACGAAGATATGCTGTAAGCAGGCAACGGTGGCAATAAGAGTAGCTTGGCGCAGCCTCAAAATTTGCCGACCATCACGGCGTCAAATGTAGTAGTCTCTTGGGAGTGTGGCTACGGGTGTGAGTATACGCGTGTAGCGATAATTTTTGGGTTCACAGCTCCGGAGGGAGATGAGCTTGCTACATCTAGTTCCACTAGTTCGTGGATAATAAAACCCACGCAGATAACAAATCCCGTCACACATACACACACCTGACACTAGAGGAATCACATACACATGACTGGATACATACACGAGATCATGAACGCATTTCCACTGGTGTTGACTTTGAAACTAAGTGGCGGAGCGTAAGTAAGTGCTGATAACACGACTATACACCGCCAAGGGTAGGGAATTAGG
>NW_020170419.1:248971-267929 GCF_000524195.1 Echinococcus granulosus | reverse complement strand
AAGGATGGGGGTGTCGACGTACCAAAATAAATATTGTTGTTCCTGTGATTGTGCGCCTGACAGAGGGCTCGAAAGTTCGCTTGCGTCTGCGTGTGGGAACGAAGGGGGGAGAAGAAAATGTGACACAAATAGACAGGAGACGAGAGAGAGAGAGAGATCGAAAGGAAAAGTTGAAAGTTGACTCAGTGTGAAAACTCGTCCGCGCGTGTAGGATTATATTCCACGGCTGGTTGAGGGCTCCAACGCGGCCCCACTGCGAAAGGTGTGTAATCGAGTGAGCGTAAGCGTGCGTGTGTGCGGCGCGTCGCGATGTGGCGTGGTGTGGTGCAGTGCGTGTGGGTGCGTAACACACTGCGCACGCTATCTTCTGTGATGTGCGCGGGTGCTGCTGCTCGTAGTACGACTACTACCGCTACTGCTATTGCTAAATCCTACTACCACTACCACCACCGAGGACGCGAGAGCGGGAGAGAGAAAGTATATCAAGGCTACGTGGGGGTGCCCCTTTTACTGGTGCGTGTATGTGCGTGTGCGGTATATCTGTGCTGCTCCTGACGTGCCCGCCTGCCTGCCTACGTGCAAGCGTTCGTATGTGTGCGTGCATGTGTGTGTCACTACCACGACGTACCGGTGCCGTGTGCGTGCCTCTCATCGCCATCATCATCACCATCACCACCACTACCACGGGTCTTCCTCCGCCTATTGGTGCGCTCAGGCTTGGAGTGGTGCGACAGACAGGCACACAACGGATGCATGCGCAGTGCACACGCACACATGTCTCAAACGCACACACGCACGCCGTCCGCATGGAGCGTCTTGGCGTTATCGCCTCCTCTGGTGGGCTTGCCCGTACTCACGCCCACCCTATCACCAGTCAAATGGGGTGGCGTAGTTGTAGTAAATGGACTGTCTGTCCTGTGCATTTTTTTCCCTCCACTCACCTGCTCTCACCTGCTGGTGTTTTAACCTCCCCCATGGCCTGATGTTGTTACTAAATTGGTGGTAAGTAGGTGGAGTCCTGACCTTGGGCGATTTGGGGAGGAAGCGAGACTGCACGACTGCTGTTGTAGCGCTGGTTTTACAAGGAGCATTGGGCGTCATCCCTACCACCTGATTGTGGCCTGTTCAATGGTGCCAAGACAGTGATGAGCATAAAAATTTGGAGAGGGTAAGGTCGAGATTTCAAACTAAAAAAAAAACAACGAATTGGATATGAAAGCGGTACCGCAATATACAAAGCAGATTGAAATCGCAGTTGTTTATCTCTTCATGGAGAAATTCCACTCATACCAATCAGTGCCTCAACAAATACAACAGAACTTCAAGACAAATGCCGACTGTTTGGGCAAATTTCTGCTTAACTATGCGACTGGAAGCTATCTTCGCAGGTCGGTGAAGCGTCATTCCACTTTATGGATGAAACCGCCCTAATTCTCATCCCCGTTTGACGCAGCGCCGTTAGCGGGAATCAAGGCACCTTGACAATAAAGTGCTGAAAACCCTAATAACAACTGACACGTCAATTTCTGTCGGTAGATAAGCCAACGCATTCCAATTACACATGGAGAAAGATTTCAAAGAGGTCCAAGTGATTGTTGTCAATGTAAATAGGCTGCATTTTGTAATAACTGAGGGAGGTAGATCCGCACGGCTGTTTATAAAAGTAAAAAGACAGCAAAGTTCAAGGGTGGAGATTAAGTTAAAAGAAATTTCTGTGGTCCAAGAAAACGTTCCAACCAATTTTTAGGCTTTAGGCCTAAAAGGATGGTTTTACGGTGGATCTTTCCCTATTGAACTCTGATAAAGCTTAATTTTTCGCGGTAACCGCAGCTCGTAAGACATCGTCTCCGATCACCGATGGAGGTTTCTACCAGGACGTCTCTTCTTAACTGCCGCAGAAAGGGATAAATGTTGGAGAAGATAGGGACAACAGCAAACTTAGTGCGGAACCAAACACGCAGTAAACATGAAAAGCTGCTTCAAACGGCTGTGGAGCAATCACGACCAACTCGTGTTCCAAGGGAAATAAATTTTTCGAGGGTTTTTGCGACTCATTAAAAACGACTGTGCCTTTTGCGATTTGCAACCGTGTAGTGGGAGTATGCTGGAGGACACACCACACTGCTGCACGAATATTAAAATAGGACCTCCTTCTGCTTCCGTTAAGGGTACTAGCGGCAGCCTTCACGCCATACAACCATTAATCTGAGCAGGGCAACCTCGGACCAGTTTCAAGAACTTGCAGATGACTACACTCTTCTCATTGCCTATTAAACGCACATTAATGTGCCCCTGCTTCGTGTAGTATTCGCGTTATAGAGCACTTCTTCTGCTTCTCAAATACTTCCCTATCTCTAGTCACAAAAAATGTATCGTTTAAAGGGCGTCATTATTACAGCGAGCTCACTCCAAATTAGCCTCGATTAAGAAAGGTTTTGTTTACTTACTGGGTTTTCATAAAATCTTCACGACTTGTTAAACACAGCCCACATGGGTACATTACGCTACTCGATGCAGCTTCACCTCTGATTGTAAGGAGTGAATGAGCTTCCAAGTTGTAACCTGATTATTTTACACTGGTGGGGTATTTACACCATCCAAATGCCGCTGGAAATAGAAGTCAAATGTTTTATTAAAAGCAGAACCTGAGGAGTTTAGAATGTGAATATAAATGCGTTTGGATAAAAAGTAATGAAGGTTGACTGAATCCCCCTTTTAGTGTCCTTGTCAAACGTAGTATGGGTGGCAGTTCGGCTGAATTAGAGGGAGAGAACGGCAAAACGGCAAATTACAGTGCATTTTGAGGCCGCCTTTGCGTACAATGTCACGTATTTCATTTTACAGAAAGAGAAAGTTTCCCCAATTCCACTATGAGTGGCCAAAAATGCACGCTTGGCGAAGTGCAGCACCTCAAAAAGGATTTATATATTTCTCGAAAATTTTAATTGAACATTAATTATTAGTTGCGTACGCCAAATCTTGAGGGAGCCATGTGATAGAATAATTAGAAAAGGCTAATTCTTGCTATTCTTACAAAACCGCCATATTTTAGAACAAAATGTTGTGTATTAGAAATCGATAATGCGCGTTTGCACCAGGCCCGCAAAAAATCGATATTTTATTTATCTGTAGCTCATTGGTAATAAAACTCAGATGCTGACCGCTTAGTCAGCGTACGCGATTGGAACATTAGGCAACTAACCTCTGAAGTCTCGTTTACCATCTTCGGAATAGCCACATCCACCGATGGGCGGTGCTAAGTTTTCCCTAAAATTCACTCCACAAAAAGAGGACTCCACGTTTTGGACGAAAAAATCTGGTGTTCCCTTCACCTAAAATTAGCGAGGCAAAAATATGAAATTAAATATTTTACAAAATTTATACACAGAGGAATGTTTTTTTTGCTCGCCATTTATTTATACGAAGAAATTCACGCATCTGGCAGCAGAGGTTTGCCTGTGGGCGGCTAAAATTTTACTCCACTTCTTTCAGTTTATCATAGTTCAATTTTTATTCCCTCTTCCTTTTGCCTCCGTGGTCCTCTCCCTCTCTCTCCCTCTTTTCTTTCTTCTCCTCTGTAAGACCAACGAATTCACCCACCGCAGTAGCAGTGGAAACGCATTCGCTCCGGATGAGTGGTTGACTAGCTCCGCAACTTCAGTGCAATGGCAGCCGTTTGACGCGAGTTGTATGCAGGAGTTTTGTCAATGCAGTCCCTTTGATTTCGTGATTTCAATGTTTACTCTCAACACAGCGCATTCATGGTGCATGTTCATTTGGATTATTTAGCCTCTCAACATCAAGCTAATCTGGCGTGTTGACATTAGACCAGAAGACGTCAAGGATGATAAGTGATTCTCTCATACCTATAAACGAAGTGGTAATGCGAATTAGTTTTCTTCTGATGCTTTAAAAGGAATTTACTGCAAATTTGACCTTCAAGTCAAAGTTAAACAATTGAATGCATTGTTTAGACTGCAGGAAAACCTTTACGCTAATCCAGCTGCTCTTTTAGTTGGGAGCATATGGGATGCCTATTCTTGGAAAAATATAACATTATATCTGCAATTTGGTGCCTTCGATGATAAGTCAAAGTCAGAACTGTAGGGGAAATGTGTTAAACCAACTTAATAGTCCATTGCCAAACCAATTTCGTACCATCGGGTAAAAACATTATAAATTGGCTTTGACTTGGACATAGTAACTTTGCGTCAAGGAAACAGCTTGTATCTCACACCTTGGGAAGTTCCTCAGAGGGTGGGTGGTCTGGGCTGGGCAACCACAATGCCTGAAGGTTCGTGAAAAATTTGTAAAACTCTTTGAAAAAAGCGACATTCAGCTCTCTTCAACCCCTTCACCCAGCATAAGTATTCATCAAGAACCTTACTAGCCGCCGTATCACCTCCCATGGGAGCATTTCTAGGTATCGGGCTGAGGTGGGGTGAGGGTGGTATGACAGTCTTTGACACCACGCTACTCGAAATAGCATGAAATTGCAGACCCGAGAAGCTGGGGTGAAGATAACCGTGGCCGCGGGCAGGGGATGACAAGAGGACGTCCATTGGTGTTCACCCTTAGTGGCCCAGATTTTGCCCATCAATGGCGATGACAAATCCGGCTCCCTCTCACATTCATCCTGTCCCTCCTATTTGTGTGTGTGTGTGAGTGCTGCGAGCGTGGGTGTAGATACCAGGGCATGGAGCGTGACATTTCGAGGCACCTCGGATTCGATCCCCCTTGACATGGCCATCTCGAACGCAAAAGAATATCCGTTTCTTTTGCCATCAGAAGAACACAGGCATACAGCAATATTTACTTCTCACAGCATCCTAGAGGCAAGACATCCAACCACATTAAACAAGTCGTAGTACAATTAGTTACGTGAACATCTTATACCCACACTACTTAGCGGCAGTGAAGTTGGATGACAATACCCCGGAAAACACACCGCCTACTTAACAATTGTATAGTCCCACCGGAATAGACCTTTTTTCCCTTATTTTTTTCCATCCCTCCTTCACCCATCAAATGGGAATCTTTACTCCAATGAGAGCCTATTCTTGGTGTGAATGGGCTAAAAAATTGGGTAGAACCGTCAGAGGTCACTTCCTCTTGTAGCTCTTTAAACGTACACAATTAACTACCTCTAGTAAATCAGGTTGGAATCAAAAAGTTGGGAATTTCACTTTTACCTGACCGGCGTGCAACGGTGCGGTGGATTAAAACCAAATTTATTTTGGCCATCTGATGACCCACAAAGCGGTGTTTTGGTGGAAAATAACTGCAACATTTCAACTCTGACTCCTCTGCGTTTTAACCTTTGCCGCTAGCCTCTACTCTCAAAGCACGGCATTATTTAGCCAAGCGAAACGCAAAATTTTTCCTGATACTATCGCATGGAATTAATGAGACTTCCTGGATTTGAAGTTTCCGCACAATTCAATTCCTCTGTTAGAACGCATATC
Organism: Echinococcus granulosus; assembly: GCF_000524195.1. Lineage (NCBI taxonomy): Eukaryota > Metazoa > Platyhelminthes > Cestoda > Cyclophyllidea > Taeniidae > Echinococcus > Echinococcus granulosus. Next base: position 262,464 of record NW_020170419.1, on the reverse strand, counting down.
TTCTCCACCTTTTTTAAGTCGATGGTACAGGCCTTGTGCCCTAGAAAGTATCGTCTCATTTTGGGGATTTGGATGCCGTTTAGTAGATACTGAGGTGCTTGCTGGCCAATTAGTTCAGGACATCTACAAATACAGCATTTAAAGGTTGGTTCGTTTGCCAAAATCACTTTAATTTTGCCACCACTTTTACACAAGATCACCAGTTTGCCTGATCAAATGTACTGACAGAGGTTCGTCTCCGAGTCATGTATAAGTCAAGTTTTTTCGGAGGAACAAATTAAATTTTTTCTTTGTAATATGTACTGAAGAACTTTGATTTCTTGCAGTAGAGAGGGTAAATGAGTCAGCCTTTGACAATCAGGTTGAGACAGTTCAAAGATGATCATGGATGTACACATTTCAATTACATGGTGGTACCCCCACCCGATTTGTCTCACAGTTGAAGGCCAGAAAGCTTAACCGGTGTGGAGATATATCGGAGATAAATAATGTACCGGAATTAATGTTTGATATTCATACACCTCCTTCAAAGTTGTTTTCTCGCAGAAATTCAGCTGACTTCTTCATACTTCCATTGTGTATGTGTGTGTATGTGTGTGTGTGTGTGATTGTGGGGATCCAAAAAGCAAACTAGACAGCTAGGCTACTATCTAGCGTCGGCACTTGGTCGTAAATGTGCCAGTAAACAGAAGAGCTGGGCGTCAAATTGTGCCTTCTTTTTGTCCTTCTACAAAAAGTCCCAACTGTTGCGGTCGCTGTAGCGCCGCAACAGGAAACGGCGAAGGGTTGACGCTTCCTCCTTCGTTGGGAAAATAAAAAAAGGCAAAAGAAAGTCTGAGGTAGCCGCAGCTGGGATGATACCCAAACGCTGGTGTTTTTAGGTGTCACTTTCGCCAGAACTGAGGTCACCTCACTGGTCTTGCATTCCATTCATAATTTGATCAGGTGTGGCATCCCTCCGACACATTTGACGCGGCACCTGTACTTCAGTCTCAAGACTAGGTGGTGGGTTTTACTTCATGCGTTTTCCTTTTTTCAACCCTCACTCTCAAAGTACAAATCGTCAGGTGATATATTTAATTATGAGTCGAGATGCGTTACAGTCGGGCATTTCGAGAATACAACAGATTCTCGATTTCCGACCAGGTAGTATGGCATGCGCATGATGGGACTAAATGGGATTATACGTGTTTCAAAAATATCCCCTAAAAAGTATAAATGGTACACTGATTTTCTGAGGAGTTTAGCTTGGCTGGTAAAGAAGTATTCTGGCAGCTAGTAAGTGTGGTTGGCTTGGCTGATGCCCTTGAACAGAGCAGCAAGGCCCCACAGACGTTGATCTCTCCGTATTAGTTGTTCAGAATGCATGGGATGGCTGGAGGAAAGTGAATTTGACCGTGTTTCAAGCATAAAAAGCCGCATAGTTGGTCGAGCATGTCACTTTCATCTCCTCGTTGTCGATTGAGAGCGGGCGGCAGTTGTTGCAGTGGTAAGGCACAAATGGTTTTCGGAGAGAGAGAGAGAGAAAGGCTGGGAGGTACATTAACGCAACAAACTTATTTGAAATTCGATCCCATAGCATTCACGGGGCAGAGGGGATAGATAAGTGGGAAAAAGAGGGATGATGGAATGAGGAAAGGTGGGCAATTGGTTACCCTTGTGTGCTGCGAGTCGTTCCAAGATTCGCATTCTCTTCCACGCTTATCCTTTCTTTACAGACTTCAAGAAGACAGCTAGGTCTCAAATTTAGCTCAGAGAAAGACGATTGTCAGCCATATTTCCTTTTATGCGTCACATAACTCAGGAGACCCAAGAGGTCAATCAATAAAATGTCACTGTCATCGAGTTATCCTAAAAAGTGGGAAATTCTTATCATTATCTATCATTGTACGCATGTGGGTGAAGAAATTAAGCACCTTCCTCCAGTACATAAATCATGTAAGCCCCTTTTGACGTCAAAATGGCAAATAAATGGCACCAATTAAGTGGTGTCAAAGATACGGCCCATAAAGTCTACTTTAGAGACTGCCCAAACTTTACCGGCATAAGAGCTGCAATTTTGGAAAAGGTGTTTTTAATGAACCAAATTGTGACTAAATGCAGAAAAATGAAGGTTTGATAAAATTGGCATGAGCTTTGAAAGCACTTTGCGAGGTAATACGCCGTATGCTAGGGCAAATTAGTAGCTCGGAATAGGGATTCTACAGACAGAATTTAGGAAAGAAATACTAAATTCTAAAGAGCATCTTTCACTTATAGAAAAAAAAAGTTTCAGCATGCTAATAAATCAGTCAACAACCCCCATTCACCACTCCTGATGAAATATTTAACGGTCATGTAGATCAGCATTGGCTTGGGGCAACTGGACATATTATGGGAGAGGGGTAGGGTAGGTATTTATTTTTGACCGAATCAGGGGCAATTAATTATAAATTTGCCTCTACCCATACACATGCATACAGTGCTCCATGCGTGAGCCCTGATTTCGGATTGGGGAGGGTCGAGGAAATGAGGGGAGGGGGTTCGCCCTCTCATCCTGTGTACCACTTCGAGGCCACACATGGGAACGAGTAACGCCACACACGCACCCACAAATTTGGGGATTGGTGTGAATGAACCAGAGATTTCCATTCCCACAGTGAAAGCTTAAAAATGGAGTTGGAAAACTATATTATAAATATACGCTCGCTTTTGGGACGCTTTTAGTCAAGTTTGTACTTCAGATCAAGTATTTAGTAGTTCCAGATATCCTAGGATAAAAGATATTCACGCCTTCATTCAGCTACTCCAAATCCTTACTTTTTTGGCAAAATTTTATCTTTGTGTGTAGTAAGGAAGCCACTTTTTGACGAGCAAAGACGGCTACAGAGTTTAGATAAATAGACCTGATGCAGACCACCACTTTGATAAATTTTGGTACAATATCCCCACAAACTCGGAAACTGGTTACTCTTTTAAACCAGAAAATAGCGGGCATAACAATCTTGATGTTTTAGTCTGTTTTCTACCCAAAACTCATCCCCTACGATAATACAGATAAAGGAAATGTCAGTAGACTTGAATGGGTTCTGAACAGTCGGTTTGCTTAAGTGCATGCATTTCCTCCATATTTCGCTCCAGGAAAAAAAAAGAAACTAGAAAGGGAGCTCTGTGTTTAAAGTGAGGAAAAAATTAAAAGTAAATAACGCCCTAACTAAGAGAACTTAAAAGGGCTTTAGGAGTTCCCGTCAAAAGAGAGTAAAATACCCCCGAGGACCTCATAAACTTGCTGAGGATTCGCACTCCACTCTAGCATTCTTTTATGTGTGTGATTTAAAGAAGACTTTCCGTTTTCTTTTCTCACGTTTCATGTAAACTTGAACAGACTACTTATCGCATACTCGATCAGACGTCATTTACGGGGTTGGGATTTAACGACCTGTACCCTAAGGAGTTGTTGTTAAAAAAAGTAAAGTTGGCAAGATGCTTTTTGGGCAAGGGGAGGAGGATTTTGAAATGCCTAAAGTCCGCTTTGTTTTACCCAACGATAATTCGTCAATAGACTGAATTTAATGAGATTCTGAATTTGGAGTCATTTTGATTTGTTTTACTTCATCATCACTCAAGGTTGTCTGTGGGGTGGAAAATATAAAATCGAATAAATAATTTTTGGCTACTGAAAAAAAACCAAGTTTTAGGTCCCCTGCTCTTCTGACAATGCTCTGATGAGGAATGGGGACATTCTGAAATGTCTTAAAGCATGATACACGGCACGCTTTTCGTTAGGTAAAAAAATTCACCTACCTAAGTAGCATTTCACTTTGACTGGGTTGATTTCTACCCACCAAGTGCCTAGAAAAGTTTACTTAAGGGAACTCTTTTTTGCTAGGTACCTCAGAAATATCCTGTTAATTATGCAGCACTTTTATTGAAACTGGTCTCCAGTTTCTAGCCCCTCAGACTAAAAATCCTTAAAACCATGATTGATTACACAACAATTCCTCCAAACCATTTCAACGGAGCTTCTCTAGGTAAGTAAGTAAGCAAGTTCAATTTGCCACAAGTGCTTCATTTTAACCTTATCTTACCATTTAGGTGGCAAGTTGGCAGTTTAAACCAACCTCGTGGCTGACTGCCGCGGTCACCAATCCCCAGACGGTGCTCTATGATCATTGAAATTCTACGAACCCTATTTATACTACTCAAACGCAAGATGTCATCCTCTGCTCAATCTTCTCTATCCGAGGATTTGACTCCGAAGGCAGAAGGGCAAAATACCACATCTACTTCTTCGAGCTTAGGAAAAGCGCTCGTTTTCTAGCTAGTTACCCCAAGCGGGAGAAATTTTACACTACCGAAATTAGTGTGACACTAGGAGGATTTAAGATTCTACAGATAAGGTAGACAACGCTATGCTACATCCTAGTGGATCGTCATACGGAAAAGTGTATACATCACGCCCTGATAAATTCGAAGCTTTGGTCTCTCCCCCGTTCACCCGTTGGCTATCACCTTTGCAAATGGACATCTCTTACCCCTTTTGCCATTTTCTTTAACCCTATCCAAAGTAGGCTTGAATTTGAATGGTGAATTCATTTTTAAAGTCAAAATTGTATCCTTGGCAGCAACAGAAGCAGAGCCGATGCTGCTAATGCACTGAGTGACATCCAGTGACAAGCACTTAAATCACTGCCACCTCCAGCTCCAGTACCACCTCCACCTCACCTCCAAAATCTTCCTCTTTTCAAATTCCTCTTACTCAGATTAGGGGAATTTCTTCCTCCCATTGTGTTGGGCAATGATTAACTACCACGGTGAGATTTTCATGCCTTGGGAATTATCAGCTTCGCCGATCACGGAAATGCCAAGGTGGGACTTTGAAAAATATCCAGTATCCAAACGTCTTACCTCTAAAACATTTATTCTCAACACCATGCTTCATTTGCTTAGCAAATAGTTCTTAGTTTTACGGTAGTATTTAGGAAAACAAATCAAAATACTGAGTTAATTTGGGCTGCTTTGGTTAGGAGACATCCGTTTAAGTTGACATTAAGGAAAATTTGACTTTTTGGAGAACGAAAATGCACGAGAAATAAGGAAATCTACAGCAGTCATTTGGTTAATCAAGGATGATGCTAGATGGAGCGATAGGTGTTCGCGGTGTCCACAGAAAATTATAATTGACAACGGTCTAATTAAATCACAATGATTTCCACGCAAAAAAGGATAAAAAAGAAAAGACAAAACATATTATTTCTCTGTTAGTCCTTCCTAGGTCACCATTTTTGGTGTGTTCCCTCGAAAAGGTGTTATTTATCAGTGCCCTTCCGTCTAAGAATTTTCTCACATTTCTCACTATTTATTGTGTGAACAAAGGAATAAAGTGTTGTAATTATTTTGGTATTGACAAGTGCATGCTTGGCTATGTAAAAATGACAACTCCGTTGGTTGGCAAAACATCCAATCTACGCCATCAGTTATCGGCATGAGATGAAATGGCATTCATGAAGGCAAAACAGTCCATCAATTCAGTAGTATCCTTCTTAGCTGGATTGTCGGTCTGCCATCGCATCGATGATGCTGCCGCCATCACACACTACTTATGATTTCCTCTTCACCTCTCCTTCCTGAGAGTTATATTTAGATTAGCTTAAAGTGCCTTTGTGATGTAACAAATTGCAGGAAGCAAGTGTAGTTCAGATACATAATTTTTTTTCAGAAGTATTTTTCTCCAAACGGTTGACATGCAAATACATCTCTCCCGCATTCAATTCAAGATAAACTCCTTTCATTATAAAATCCACCGTTTAGTAAGTTTGTTTGCCATTAGACTGTTCTCCTTCCCCATTTTCATCTCCCTCCTCCTGAGTTTCGGTGCCTTATGGCGCTGGATCCGCCGCTAATCGATTTTCCCTTAGGCCTTTAATCAATAAATAGACGCGTGGCACCATAAAAATTCAATTTTTGGCCCAATTTATTCAATTTCTGGAAGTGAAATAGTAAAATGAAATGCCACTTGCCAGTGATGACATTTTGGCTTCATTTGAAGTGCTACTTTTCGATTAAATTGGAATTCTGAATAGTTTAAATACAAGCAAGAACGACGATTTTCAGAGCGAATTCATTCTAAGGTTTTGCTCGGCATTCTATTAAGGAAAAAAAAATCCATTTTCAGTTAACTTTGCAAAATGATAATTCCGCCTTTATTCTTTGGAAAGGCGATTTCTGCTATTCAGCGGAGGAATGGCTGATAAATTACTAATGTGACTTTTAGGATAAAGGGCTAGAGTGCCCATAGCCTTCTCCCCCACCTGAAGCCATAGTAAGGCGTATCAATGTGGAAGAATGGTTTATCGTTATTGTAAGCAGGGGTTGGGAAATAATCTTCATTTCCGGAAGGCAACACCAAGCGGAAGTGCAGCCCACGAAGACTGAAGTGCCCGGGCAGCTAAATGTGCAATTAAACAAATGTCAAATCACAATAGTGCTTTACATTTGTAATAAATCATAGAAAAATAGCTCCCCAAGATTCTAATATTTCAGAGAGTTTAAAGGCCTTGAAAGCTACCAAATATAGCCCGTCATGTGATTAGATTTATTATAGGTGGACGGCCAAATGTTTTTTTAAGTGTTATACCATTATTTGAGGGATACGAAAATATCAATGCCTGTTTACACCAAAAGCTTAGCTAGCGCACTACTTAATAAACTATAAATTGTTACCTGACATTTTAAAAGCCATTATACTGTCCGTTGGAAGGGGACCATTATTATGAAGCCGTGATGAAGTGTTTCTATCTTTCGTGCTCATCTGGTATTTGCCACACCCGACTTAATTCAGAAGATATGAACTTGTAAGTGGTTGCATTAAAGCACCTACAGAGGTGATTGACAGACTTGTAGCCTAGACCGCGCGAGGAGAGCTACAAGTCACTATGGAAGAGATCAAATGTCTGGAGAATAAAAGAGCCGCCAGATGCTAAACCCAATTGAAGCAAATGTCATTCAGCTGCATTCCTGTCTTTTAAAATGTGTTTTGTCTGCAAAGATTAGATTTAAGTGCAGTAAACTTATTTATACTGACTCCTGAGTCAGTTTTTAAATCTAAAACACCAAGATTTGTTATTTGTCATTGGGTGGAATTCAAATTCTCCGCAGTGGCACACACGTGTTTTGGTGTCGGGACCTTTAGAGCGCAACTGAAGGCGTCAGTCAAAGTGGGACCGTGAGAGGGATAGTGAGAAAACAAGAGCGAGATGTATTTGCGGTTCGCGTGTCACGTCGTGGTTGCCCACTGCCTAGTTGACAGCTGCGTTTAATCCGGGCAGATGTGTGAGCCCATCCCTTCCTTCCTCCTCTTTCGCTGTGTGTATCTGTCAAGCAGCCTTATGGAGCGCTGTCACTTTGAGGAGGCATGCCTCCCTCCGATCTTCACCTCTTTCTCCTCTCTACTCGTCCCCACCGTCTTGAGAACCACACACGCACGCACATTCAACACGCTTTTAAATTAGCAAGAAAAACGCTTTAAATGATGAATTACCTTCTCTTTTTTCTTCCTCGTCTGCGCCTTCTTCCTCACCTTCCTTCGCACCGTCGTCGCCTTCAGAGAAACAGCTGTCGCGGTTGAGTAAGAAAAATGGTGGGTAGAGAAGCAGAAGGCGAAGAAGGCGAATTTTCGGATTAAATTATCTCCTTCCTAATTGACTGAAGAAGGACATATTTATCCAATTGGGGTGTCTAATTACGCAACTCTTTGTGAATGAGTACAACACAGAAGTTTTCGGTGGATTTGGGATGTCATTTGCATGAATATATGACATTTATTAAAGATGGATGAGACCATTCAGATTACTAATTTCATTTAAACATTCACAGGTAACTGCACAAGGGCTTATCACAACCAGGTAAAGTTAAACAAAAAAGTCCTAAGTACTAAACAAGTGCAAAGTGAAAAAGTATTTGAAAGGTTTTCCCGTTAGTGTGTAAAAATCAAAATCAGGAATCTTTAAGCCAAATATGATGCCTCCTAGAAAGTGACTTCAAGAGGCAGACAGTGAGTAGCCAAAAGCCTTTTTTGTTATCTTAGGTTAAACAAATTTTTTTAAACAAGCAAATTTTATGCTTGATTCAAAATTGAGCTGTTTTTTTCTAAAAAGGGATAGGAAGAGTGCACATTCTTTTTGAAAAATTCATCAATTGCTTATTAATGTTAAATGGAAAAAGAAAACTATTAAGAGTTCGTGATGCAAAAATGTGAATTTTTTTGTAATTCTTGTGTATCATTTTCGAACTAAAGACACCGCTTTTATATGGACGTTGCAATTTTTTTCCTCAAAGAAAGTTTTTTTAAACAACACATTATTTTTCCACTTCTTTAGTACGTGAAAACTTATTCATAATGCGAATTTTATTCGGTTTTTATGTTACAAGTTTTCCCGCAGGATTTATTGAAGGATGTTTAATAATAGGGAGTAACACACTTAGAGTTGGTAGAGTTTTTCTTTTTTAAAAAAATTACAAATGCTTAGATTCTCTCTCTGACAAGTCATAAGGCTTAACTGTGATGTGGTGAACGTTTGGTTAAATAAAATTTTGGGCTTCAAGCGGCCAGATCAAACCAATCTTTTGGCTGAGTGGAAACCGCCTATTTCCAAGGGAGGAGATATGTGCCAATCCTCCACAAAACTTTTATTATTTGTAAATCTTCATGTACTCCACACCATGTCTTTCTCTGGCCAATTTGTGATAGGAAGCTAATGATTGCATCCTCGTCTCCGCGCTTGTTGATAACAATCGGCCTAATTGTCTCTGTAAAGCATGTTTACTTTCTTCTTAAACGTTTAACTTACTGTAATACATCACTTTTTTGTTTGACTCTGCTTTTTTGGTTCCGGAGGGTCATTAAGGCTCTGCTTTTGAACTTACGGTGGGCGATGTGGCCATCGTACCATCTGTACATAGATAACGCATAGTCCATCCTGGTATTGTGCCTCCGTTTATCTTCAGGGAAGTGTCAAGGAGCTACAGGGTTATTTATTTGTTTGTCGGTGTATCGGCTATTAATGATCTGCCAACTCGAGGGCCAAAAAGATTATTTTCTGGGCCACGCCAAGTAGGATGATTTTGTTCTTTTTTAAAAATCTTCCTTTAGGATGCTTTTTACAACCATCTTCGTTACACAGTGACACCACCAGTTTGCGAGGTGGACGCAGGCACAGAACACAGTCAGGTAGGAAACATCGCTTCCCTTCTTCCCTAAATATAAAAGGTGCACATTTGTAGTAACCATTCATATCCTAGATGTCGCGTATGATTGCCCTTTCTTCACCATCACACACCGTATTCGCATCCATTCTTTTCGCTCTTCCATAAAATTTTCCAATACGCGTTACATTCAAGCTTGACTTAAAAGGCTTTTTTTATTCCGTGTCATAAAAAACTATTTATGTTTGCTCGGTTACCTTTAATCTACAATTATAGGGTGATGTAGACTAATTTAAGGGCTCATCTCCCATCCCACCTGTGTCACGAGTTTATTTTTTAACAGCCCTATTGTGCAACACTCGTGACTGCTCAGTCCAGCAGAATCCCCACACTACCTTAGTATGTCTCTAATACAGCTAGTAATTTATCCAACCACTTGGAGCCTGAATTCAATCTGACGCCTGGGTTCGAATTGCCACGTCTCCGTTTTGTGATGGCATTCGGCGTATGGCCTCTAACTGGTGTTTGACAGGTGACAGGCGGATTCAGGCTTCTTTCACAGCTGTAAATAGGTCAAAAGAATGGTGTAACTAGTAGCAAGCAAGATTAGCTAAACCTCAAATTTATCTAGTAAATGTTACATTGCCAGCCTCTCCTGAAATTCGAAGAAAAATATCCTTCGAAGGTAGCAGGCGGTTGAGGGAATTTCTTTTCCACACTTGTCAGTGTAATGCCAAGTGGAATTATCGACTTTTGAGACGAAAGCGAAAAGCTCCAAAGAATGGAGGAACCTCCAGATGCATGTAACCTCAGAGCATAATCAAAAATGCACAGTTTTTTCACCTTTCCTTTGTTAAATACTTCATTTAGTAAAAGTAACTTAACCTTTTTATGATGTTAGTTGTAAATTTCCCCAATAAATAAGTCAAAAATTTTCCCACGTCCTATCAAAATCTGGCATTCGGAGTGAACTTGTGGACTTGAATATTTACAGTGCGGCAGTCAAAAACCCTCCTGACTGACAATCTAATCGGAATAACCCACTGCGGATCGAAATATTTTCCTTTCAAAAGAGGTATTGTCAGTAAATCAAACAGTTCTTCATCGACGACACACAAATTGGTGCACCTAGGTTCAAAAACTGGATTTCCCCCTTTCTAATTAAAGACTGTGAAACAAGTCAACATAGAAGGCATTCATTTTTTTCGAGTTTCAACATCGGTTGCTTTAATTAATCACCGAAATATTTTAAGGCGCCTTGGAAGCTATTAGTCGGTGCATGGTAGAGGTCAAATGTCTGGAAACAAAAATTTCGGGAACTAAAATGAAGCCGTCAACTGTAGTCATGACAATTGTAGAATACTTTACTCCCCTCTAAATAATGTTATACTTTCACCTCTAGTCATCAGCAGAAAAATAAGCGAAGCAATAAACGATGCAAAAAACTGTGTATGTGTTTTTTACTGTTGAAGGGTAACTCAACGCTCCAACAACTTCCACCGGTTGCATTTTTTTCCTCGCCTCTCCACAACTGTCATGCAGTGCTACGTTGAACAAAGGAGGGAGGAAGAGGGAGGAGGGGCGAGACGGAAGAGCGAGAGAGTAAGAGAGGAGACTTTCGTTGTCAATCTCCGCGCAGACAACTGGCGAGGCTTCGTGGCGGAATGGGCGAATGAGACGCTTCACTGGCCGCCATCGGTGTGTCACACGCACAGACCAGTGGCATTTGTGGTCATGCATACACCATAATCTTTTGTCCTCCCTCCATGTGTACCAAGGGGGTTGTGTTAATGGCAGGTTAGGGGAGCGCGTTAGACCTATTATTACACGTCCCATGGTCGCTTGCGGTGTCTGTGTGCAAAAATACCACACTTGACCCAATGATCACAACCAAGTGACAGCAACGCAGAATAATTAGCTCTTGATGGCTTTAGTGGGGCTTCTCGGTCCGAGGATGTGAATACGATGGTAGAAGCGATATTCGTTAAGCGCGGAAGGACTGGGAGGTGGACAGATCGCCATGTCACCACGGCAGAGGCCGAGTTGAGGTACCATTTTTTTGGCCTCAAGCTTTTATCTAAGTAAAATTCTAAATTTAACCTTGCTAAAGAGTCACTGAGAGTTTTAAATTATTCTCTGCTTTGAATGAATTGGACTTGATAACAGCCTGCTTGAATAAAACACAATTTTGCGCTTTCACATGCTATAAGGTAAATTTACACAAAAATACCTGAATTTTAGCCAAAAAAACGAATGTCCGGTTTGTTGTGTCTGAATTATGTTGGCCAGATATCCCACCATAGGGGAAAATGCTTTAATGTGAGGTAGAATGTCAGGTAACATTAAAACTAATGACTCATTTCATAATAGGTCAAGTAATATTTCTAGTAAGTTGGAGTATTTTAGCTAAGCTGGCAAAATTCGGCATTTTTTTTTCCAATTTGCTTCATGAAAACAAAGGTAACGTCACTCGTCATACAGAGGGTGAGGCTTTAAAGTAGGGCTTCGTGGAACAGGAAGAAGAGAAATATACAAACAGGTAAAGTTTCTACGTTGGCACTCACGTATTGTCAAAGTGATATGATTCTGCACGAATTTCTTACCCGTTTATAGCTTCACCTCCATCTGATAACCTTGGCGAGTGGTTGCACAAGTCGGGACAAAATCAATTCTGAAGGGGTTGGAAAAAGCAGGCAGAATGTCAGGACAGAGATTAAATTAATAAAGATATACAGATGTTAACTTTGCCTACTTGTCGGAAATCATGATTTGTAACACCTTACTGACGGAATTCTTAGGACTCCCTTTTAAGTCAACCCTCCTGATGTAACTACAACGCAGGCCGTCCGACAGAAGTTCCCCTGATTATCAAGTTTGAGGTGCTGCCTTAGAGGATGCCTTCCTTTCGAATCTTGCATCACTGTCTTCCTCTCCAGATTCACGGCGGTTCAGCCCAAATTCCAGACGATAAGCAGTACCAGTCTCATAGCTGGATTGCTGCAACAAGCGCGAGGTGCGGTTCTGGTGATCAATCATTCTCGCCTGCATTTGCATCAGCAGCGGCATCGACGGCAGTGGGAGGGAATGTAACAACAGAAAGAAAGTAGACGAAAGAAAGGATTAAGGGAACCACTTCAGTCTCCCATGCAAACATCAATCTTGGTAAAAGGGCCCTGAGAGATTGACTTAAAAGGGCGGCCGCTGTTCCTACGAGACACCGAATTGCATCGATTCCATTGAGCAGCAAGGAATCACTAATTTACGCCGAACATCAGCAAGGCTTGGAATCTCAGGTGCTGCATAACTGACTTGTGGTGACCGATTCTGTGAGATGAAATGGATGGGAGAATAGAAGCAATTTGTCCAATGTTACTAGCAAATGCATGAGCAGTCTTCCACGGTGTCGGTTGATTGTGAAACCTCTCTGCTAGCACGGGTGCGAAGCCATGACTTTTTAGTAGACTCTCTCAGTAGAGCTTACCTGTCTGTGCGCCTTCAATACCTAGACAACAGGCTGAAACGTGTTGTGTCTAGGAGGGGAATGTCTTGACAAGGCATTTCACGCCACCCTGTCAGCACATTCACTCCAACTGACTGTTGAAGTTGCCGGTGCTCCTCCTGACATGATTGATGATGGAGATGCAGACACCTTGGCCAAAAAGAGTCTCGGTATTTTGCGATATTCTGTAAACAAACAACGCACCACTCAAAATCGTGCAATTTTTATGCTTCTGGCACAAAAAAGGTGATATTTGGTACCTACGTCTGCAGTAATTCCCATGCATCCCTCAACTTCTTACAAATGCACTAAAATTGACAATGAACAGGGTTGTTTTGACATGCTTGTCAGATTGCCGACTTCTCTTCGGTGGGTTCAGTCAGTCAATCATCGCAGCGGGTTCATTGAAGTACTGCAAATTACCAGGACTTCTAAAATGCCTTTGTTGAGAGAGAAGAGCCAAATTCGGCTAAGAGGAGATTTTGCGGTGATAAATCACTTACAATTTTAATTAAATGTTTACACGGAGGTACTACAGAAATCAATTTGGCCTTATGGTTTCTTTACTTCTTGTAAGCAAGTATTTGAGAGACTCAGCTTGCATACTCTCCATTAGAATGCCTCCTAGGTGTATTTTAGAGTAAAATATTCGACAGAAATTTAAAACGTGTGCCCATTAGACGGAGAAGAATCAGAATAGCCACGAGAGAACGAGTTAGAGAGTGGGACAATCCTAGGCATTCATTAAGATGAATTAAAATGCGAGTGAATGCACGCGTCCACGATAATCCATGCAACTCCCAGCTTTTAG
>NW_020170419.1:226974-248871 GCF_000524195.1 Echinococcus granulosus | reverse complement strand
AAGCTTTTTTGTCCTGCCACTACTACTACCAATGCCGGTATTTCTCCCTTTCTCCATCCACTCATCCATCCCTCTCTCCGTTCCTCTCTCTCTCTCCTCCCGCCTCCAGCTCACAAGCACCATCCTCATCATCATCAGCAGCAGCAGCACCAAAGACAACAAATCCTTTGTCTGCGTTAGTGAGGCGCAGTGGACTGGGTGTGGCTCTCAGCAGAACCCGTGTACCCTTAAGCCTACCTTTCACCGCCTTTGTAAGCAGACAAGTTTGAAACTGCCTTATAGCTGTATATTCATTCCTTTCTTACAAACTTTGAAAATGCCTTAATATTAAAAGTTTATTTAGGTGAGAGAGAACTTTTAGTTTAAAAAAAACACTTGATAGGAAAGATGAGAATCTTGAAAACTAGTCCAACCCTTTATTGTGACTCATTTGTAAATCATTTCTGCTTACTGCATCAAAGATAAGTAGACCAGTGTGTTATAACAGGATGTAGAAGTGATTCTATAATGTGACACAATGCACAACTAAGTTGAGTGAAGAACACCTACTGGCTAAAAAAACCCATAAAATGGATCCGCCTAGGTCGTAGTGGCTTAGGACGAAGCGATTCATCTTTTCATTATTTAAGTAAACTGCTGAGATTTTTGTAGCTGAACTGATAGGATGAAAAAATCGGACGTCTATCATGAGCAGCAGCTTCCCTAGTTTACGGTACATTTAGTACCGACTACTTGAGGCAGCATTTTTTTCCACTCATCAACCTGCATTACTTCCGCCTCGTAGACCTAATATGCAGCCCCCTAGTCTGGCAATTTCTGATTTGACTGACTTGGGCAAACTGGGGATATATAAAAACAACAAGGGTCCTCTTTGGAGGCCTAATATCAAGTACTTCCCTCAGTATTGCTTTTATTCAGCGACAAAAGTGTTTTCATGAAATAAAAGGAATTCTTCATGATTCGCACACTCGACAAGGTCAGATATTTCTTTAGATGAATTAAGTATGGACTCTTGAATGAGTATCTTTTTTGTTTTTTAGGAGGGCCAGATAGTCTTTTCAACATGGAGTCGGGGTTTGAAGAGAGGTTGCGCAAACATGGGTACACCAAGCTATCCCAATCATCTCCTGGGATAGGAATTATTTTGGACAGGTGATTAAGCAACCGCCAACAGCTTGTTGCCCTGTCCACCGAGCCAACTGGCCTGTGCTCAATGAAAATAAATTACCTCAAGGAGAGGAGTAGCCACTGGGAGAATCGAGATTGGAGTTTTTTTGAGGTGGGGGTAGGTGGGGAGAGCCAAAGCAGGTTTTGCGGGTGTGCGTGCGTGAGGGAGGCACAGGGCGTCTCCGCGGCCAATTTAATTAATTAATGACTCGGAAACACACACACAGTGGCTGTAATTACTAGGTATCTAGGTGGTGCGCGTATATGTGGAACAATATACACTTCTTCCGAAGAAACGTTTTGTTTCACCGGCGTTTCGGTGTCCGGTAATCTAAAAAAAAACATTATTCGCAGACAGAAAACGCCAAGTTTTGAAGGTCGTTTTTGATTGCATCCTTATGCCGGATCCTTAATAAGCAGTTGCCATTCAAGTCGAGCAAACGAATGTTTTTTATTTGGCTCCCAGCAGCTTAAGGGAATGTGGAAACCACGAATCCGAAGTCCTGCTGCTCGCCTTAATATCATTCTTTAATTCACTGGATACTTGGTTTTGGTGATTCGATCTCGCGGCTTCACGGTTACACCAGACATGCATTTTTGTTTGTGCTTTGCAGGTCTTGGAATCATCACCGAGCAGCGTCAAGTGGATGACACCTCATCGTAAACAAAACTTCAAAAAACCTCAACTTTACAATGTCGGAAAACAAAAAACAATATTCCGTAAATACTTTCGAAATATTTGCCAATCTGTGATGCTCTAAGTATTTGTTATGCTCTTTGGCTTGGCTTCAAGGGTGTTTAAGGCTTTGCGGCTGCACTTTCGCTCGGCGGCATGGCCTTCGGGCGGCGTATCAGTAGTCCCTCAATGCAATCCATTTTCTGCCCTTGAAGGGCTACAAATCAATCCATTTCATTCCAGGTATCTCAACCATCCAAACTATTATTGTTAGAGGTAGGTCCCAAATGATTAAAACCGGTGCTTTTAAACTGTTCACTCAAAACCAAGCAACGGAACCGCACAATCAGGAGGAGTTTGTGCACGTCACCACACACGCACAGCGCTGAAGTCGCTTTGTGAGGAGATTGACGTCAAAAATACGCGACAGGAATTATTTATCGGCATAAGATAACCAATTTGACTACATCGTACCGCAAACAAATTGGTAGAGTTTACTAAGATGCATAAACGCTGCCTACTCGCGGTCGGTGAAACGACAGTTTAAATTGACCTGTTTAGTAGTGCAAATGTCGGGTGTCCCGCACACCAACTGAAGTGGTAACCAGGAGATATGAGGATTTGCAGAGACAAAAAAAAAAGAAAATATCCTTCAAACTTGTCATAACTTGATACTTTAATTAATAAAAAAGGATCAATGATTAAGAAAGCAGCTAATATTGTACCAAATTGAGATGCAAGAAGTGAGACCTTTAACCAACAATCGGGCGCCATGTTTTAAATAGTTCATAATCCTCCCATTAAAACAAATTTGAGGATTAAAGTCTTAAGTGTTGAGGGATGCGAGTCATACCACGTCTGGCCATTGTTTCCCTCCAAAAGTGTTGCAATCACCAAGACGATCGACTTGACGATATCAGGGATGCTTGAAGACCTCTGGAACAGGGTTCAAACCTCAACCCTACCCTCCTCTTTCACACACGGCTTACATGACTTGACCCGAGTTGCTAAGACGGTGACCAACAAGAATCCCTTCTAATTAGAAGTTTCCTGATCAGAAAGCATAATCTTGGATTTTGCTGCTTTTAATTGTTTATTCCTTTAATAAAGCATACTGCATAATTTTACTCCCTTAAATTCACGAGTAGTCGTAGCGACTAAAATTTTAAAGATGGCACTTTCAAAACCTCTCCCGCAGATAAAGTGACTGAATCACAAGACAGTCCCATCCCTCAGCAGTCAAGTAATAATTCAACGAACCTTAGAAGGAGAGGCACACTAACTTCTCCCCCATCTTCGAATGCTCTAAAAGTGGAGGCTTTTTAAGGCAACGATTATGGTCCCACCACCTTACTGTCGGTTAGTGAATTGGTCGTGTAAATTTTTAACGAGTTCACTTTGCCTCCCGGCCCCAGGGGAGTGTACAGGCACCCTGCCCAAACTATCCGGCTTTGTGGATTCCAAAATACGGAGTCCGGGCAGCGAATTTTCACTGGAATATTCGCAAACAGGAGCGAGGTAGAAAGAAAACAACCCCACTGAGCTGGTTATTAGAGCATAGAAGAGGATTCTAGCATTAGTGGAGCTTATACGCTGCTGCATTGTATACCTGCCTGGACGGTAGACCGTGAGTACCTTATGCTATCACTTCAGCGACGTCTTGTGCGCTTGACACTTGATCTTGAAGGTAGATGTATCCACACCTTTGGGATTTTAAAGAATGTTTAATGAAAAGCTTTTTTTATTTTACCTCTTTACCCCCTATTGGCTGATGGTTAAATCAAGCACCAACAAAACTTATTATTTTAATCCTGGCTCAACATCCTTTTACTGTGTTTAGCCATTTTTGTTTCTCCATTTCACTTTTGGATCTCCGAAGGGCTGCTTTCAAGTCCGTAGAGTCAAGTCTCGGGGAATTAATTACAATTTTTTTTCAATAAGGTTAATGCATTTTTAAAGCCACAATTCTAACGAAATTTAGACTGTTGGATTGAAAGAATTTAGCAAAAAATTAAATATTCTGCGCAACAAGAATTTTATGACGCTGTCAGTAGGGAATAAATGTAAGTAATGAATAATGCATTAATTAAGTAATATGAATTTAAAGTTGACATTTTTACTCAAAGATTCCTTTTTTCAAAGTACAAACTGCTTCTGACAAATGTCACATGTATGACAAACGACTTTCATTAATAGGTAAGTGGGCTTAAAAATCCAAATTTTGATATCAAGAATACCAAGAAGCTCAAATAATTTAAGTAGGAATTTGCAAAATCGAGAAGCTATCAAAAATGTACTATTTTTAAGGCTAAACCATGATAACTAAGCCAAAAATATGCTAGCTAAAAGTCGGTGATTTTAAATCCCAGAACCTTCAGGTATTACACCGGTCAGCGACCCTCCTTCTATCTGAAATGGAAAAAAAGTATATTAGACAGAAAGGAAAGGAAGTGGCAAATAGAACATCCAGCAAATTTAATAAATTAAAAAAGTTATTGAATATTCCAACCAATCCCTGCAAGCCATGACAAAAAAACAGGCGCCAATTTGGCGTGAAAAGCGGGGGCGAGGGTTGGAAAGATGGGTCGGGGCCAGACTCCCCATGCCGATGCGTGCGTTCCCCAATTTTGCGCAGTTTTTTCCCGTTTCCGTTTCACGCCTCTGGTGCATGTTAATTAGCAGGCCACAAATCGGTTTGCAAAACATGCTGCCGACTCGCTGCCTCTCTCTGAATGTAATTTTACTTCCTCTCCTCCTCCTCCTGCTCTCATGGCACAGGAATGGAAAATGCATCGTGTGCAGCTCTGCTCACCCCACGGCAATGTGATTTGTTAAATTATTTGGGCAGAGACTAGCAAGCGGTTGAAGTGATAAGGAGATCGGCTGACAAGATTAGGGAAACACTCCTTAAAATTGCGAAAAAGGGTGTGTGGTTTGCCTCCAAACTGGCAGAGAAAACAGCTTACAATATTCAAAATTGGAGCAAAGATGGGGTTTTTTTCCTTAAATGCTAAAAATCGAGAGGAAGAAATCACTTGAACTTTACAAGACTACTCGGCCTGTAAAAAATGCCTTATTTTGTTCATGGACAGCAAACTTTTTGCGTTCCAATTTGGCGTTGGATTTTTATGAAACATTTAATTTATTAGTGTAACTAGAGCTATAATGTTAAGAGTGACTAATATGCACTAAGGCATATTGTTCCCAAAAATTTAAGTCAATTGACTTTTAATGATTTACAAAAGGCTAAAAACAATTGTGAAAACTAATATAAATGGGGAAACTGCATCTGATGAAAAATGCTTGCAGGAGTGGCGTGCTTACATTTGCCTTGAAAATCCACGATCAACTATTTAATAAAAGTCACTTAAATCTTGCCAAACTAAAGTGAAGCAACTCTGGAAATAAGATTTTGTTGTTCACTTTACATTGTTTAATAGATAATTTCTCCCTGGATTTATATTTGATGGACTTCAGTCCCCAAGGCGACTAAGTCATTGAATGGAGCACTGACGGCCACGAATGTGTCACTGAATTAATAAAAATGTTAATTTGGGTCAGAATTCCATATATGAGCCTACACTTTAATAGGCTTTACTATTTGCAATTGACGATACGAGATCGAATTGAATTTGCACAAGTTTGAGTAGTCTATATATAAAAAGATACAAGTGAATTCAAACAAAAAGCCGAAGAAAAACAAAAAAGGGCGCTTTTCTGAAATAAAGGCACATAAGCAGTTGCTAAATTATTCATTTTATAAATGCTATTTAAAATTTACTGAACAGGGGTGATACCCCGTTTTTCTTCCATATTTTATCGGTGTGTAACAAAATGGTGGCAGAGCGACACAACAACAAACCTTGTCACAAAATTGGCCAAAATTACTCATTCTCGAAGGTCAACATAAGTTGTTTTTCCAGGTTTGTCTGAACCCAGTTTTCAATTTAAAAAAAGTCGAATTCTGTTGGAAGAGGAATGCTTTAGCGCGACTTAAGTGAGCAGAGAATTCCAACGAAATCGGTTTTTAAGAAGGTTGTGATGGAAGTCACTTAAATTACTTCCTTTCGAAACTTTTGCAAGGCGTCGGTGGCCTTAAAGTCCGGCATCTACCCAGTCTTTCGACTAGAGTAAAATGAGGAGATTTTTAACTCCATCCTGCCGTCACCACCTCAATTGAGTAAAAACACACAAACAACAGAAACCGAATCTGCACCTCCACGCGCATGAGCACGCAAAATCCGCTAATTGACTGGGGAATTTGACGGCTTTTCCTACTAAATTGCATTTCCACGAAGAGGAATGAGGAGGACAGGGGGGTAGAGGAGGAGATGAGGGCGGAAGGAGAAATCCCCGCTGACAGCCCAAAATTACACTCTACGTGCGTGGTGTGAATTGTTTAGTGCATTTAAATAAAGCACGGAGGAAGGTGGGAGGAACAGCTGGATTGCTCATCGTTGCCGCCACCGTGAATGGACCGACCCGCCCTCCTCCCAGTCGCCCTCTATCCCCCCCCATCTTCATTGCGCTGAAGTTGACAACAACCACCAGGAAATAAAAGTGTTGTCCCTAATTGATTATCCTGCTTCGTAGAGTTGCCACTCCTAGTATATGTGCACTTCTGATGGGAAAGTTGTGACATTCACTCTAAGCTTAGTTGGTTTTGGCGCACTTATGGTCAAGTCGAAAAGTGGCAAAAAGTCACCTAGAGGGCGTTTTTACTTAAAGGGATTGGCTACACAGACAATCACCTGCGACCTTCAAACCTTACAACACAACAAAAATGCATACGTGTTGACAATGTCTAGTCGCAACCATCACTTCACTTTCCTATGCTTTTATTTGCATCAAAATCATCCCCCCAACTCCCTTTTGGAGATGCAAAAGCCCAAAAAGTTTTCAGAATAACCTCGAGGAGTCAGTTGCCCCTGTGCCATCGATTGCTATTCAGCACCCATCAATCAGATTCGTGCGTGCCTAAGAGGCGAACTAATCAATGATTGATTATCGATGGAATGGGTAGGCGTGTGCGTGGCGAGCGGAAGTCGTGCGCATCACAACAGCACAAGGCGCGTGTGTGTACATGTGACAGTGGAAGTGAATGATGCCTGTCAGAAATGGTCAGGAAATCGGGCTAAATTTCAAAAAATGTTGCAGAAAAATTTTCCACATAAAAATCACTGGGAAGAGTACTCAGTGCAGTTACATGACCCATGGTTACCACAATGAGGTATTGAATTCGTTTCCGTATTCTGTGCTTTTGTGGTGGGAAATGAGTCGGCACAAGTCAAGAAAGTTGAGAGAAAAAGTGATTTAAATTAAAGGCTGCTGGTTGGATGGGAAATAGGCAGACCTTGATCCCTTTTCCAACGATTTCGTTTGTATTCCATTTCAGCAAAGTGTCTTTTAGTGAAGACTCATGTATGGTGACTTCACGAAACAAAAATCTTAGCTCAAAACGCAGTCTCAGAACCATACTTCAGTCGATTGAACTCGTCTTCTGACGATTCCAAACCCAAGCTGCAAAAGTAGACGAACTGTAAAGGAAATTAAACAACCTTGGGCAGGTAAATTTGCTGACACGAATTGGCAGTTGACAGTCCTCAGGCTACCAATCGGACCGTAAACAAGGAGTGGATTTTGACATTTTGCTTTAGTTGAAGTGCAATACATTGGCTGTTTGATTCAGGGGTTCTGCTACTATACCTTGCCGAGTGGCCTGAACTTCGGGTCATGCCAGTAGCCCCTCAGCTCTTCTGTAAGCCGTCAAATACATATTCTGCCCTAGTATTGTCTTCTTTCGTCTTCAGGGAAAGGGAAGCGAACCCGATCTTAAAGGATATCTTTCCTTATTTCTACCCTTGGATGATAGACCTTAGCCAGGCGGAAGAAGTGCATATGCTGCGGATGGGGGGATCTGTGACAGCCCCTAGCAGAAGGGTCGGAAATGATGTCCACCTTTGACAACTACCCAAATCCCGTGGTCTGCAGCAATGCTAGTAACAAATGAGGCAACAATAGCCGTGAACCAACTGGATTAGTTCGTCACGGAGCTGTCCACCACTTTATTGTGAAGATGTCATTTATGTGAACACGCGACACATTCTCCACCTCTCTACTAGCTGGAGAGGGCCCACATAAATATGGCTGGACAGCACTGGAGTGAAAAAAAACGTGGCACGGAACTATGCCAAACCCTGTTCTTTATTACATGACTCTGCTTTTGGGCCAGTGCTGCTTCGACCAGCTACGGACGCGTGTAATGGCTAGCACGTTCCCTCGACCCCCCTCCCCCCAACACAGGACAAAAGTCCAGATCCAACTGAATCGCCGAGAAGGATCAGTGACGTTGCGTTCAGGTCGGGATTGCTTCGTGAGTGCTTCCTTACAGCACAGGGTACGTCATGATGGCAGACGCGGGAGGTTGACCAAAGGGAGCGCTGGGGACGACGCTCAAAAGAGAAGAGGCGTTGTGTGCAATACGTCGGTTGTTTAAGCTCTGGTTTTGGTAACAGGCCACTTGGGTGCTCCACCATTGTACCTCCGCTGAGTGACCTGGCCTTCAGGCCATGCCACGGATCCCTCTGGGAGGAAAGTCGACAACCACAGCTACTGCTACTCAAAAGGGCGTTACAAGCGGATCTTTGCCTTAGATGGGTAACAGCGGTCTGCATCTATTGCATTATTTTCAACTCAACAAATCTCTTTGCAACGCTATTTTGCGTAACCTCTCAACACTTTTCTTTAAACCTTTGTGACAAATCGAGCCTGCGTTCCATGGCCACGAGAATGACTAACATGAGAGACACTTTCAGGTAGTTTGGTTCCTAAAAAAATTCTACAACGCTGTTGTAATTTGTTGCCAGTATTTGATTGGACACCCATTTAGAACACATTCACCTTTCCTCCAAATCCATCCAAATGTTTTGAGGTTTGTACTCCCAAATCTTCACTGCTCGCGACTGTGCCTGGCTAGATGTTTGACGTGCACAGCATATGATTAATTACTAAACTTTCGATGCCCTCCTGGATGGTCCAAAAAGACGGGTTTACTCCCAATGCTGAGTGTGGAAAAGACAAATTCTTGCTCTCCGCCCACTTTCCTACAAAAGAGTGCTTCAAAACGTCATAGTGTAGGGCCAACTGGCTTTTTAGTTGGAAGTAGATGCTCAACAAACTTGCGTCCCCACTACATAAAAATGGAATCTGGAGAGTGTGAAAACCATGTGAAGGCTATGCCTTTTGCTTTAATTCTTGACTAGAACATATCCAAGCTGCTATGGAGTGATGACGTTGACTCTTCCGCCTTTGATAATCTTGGCAGGGAGGTGGGAGGGAACTGAAAGCCCTAGTCTGCTAATCCGATACATCATGCGGCAACGAACTGTTGCAAGTCAGGATGCCTGCGTATGACGATAATTAGCCTCGATGTGAAGGTTTTGTGCAGCATGAAAATTAAATGAAAACTACCATATTGTGCCAACAAGGTGACTGACGAGGTGAAGTTTACCACCCGCCTAGTCATCAATCATGCAGGATCAAAAGAGCGGATAGTGCAGTCACGAAGCAATACTACTTACTACCCAGGTAGCTCCCCGATGAGCCTCCTTTAGGGAGTGAAATGCAAAACCACTTTGAAGTGCTCAGATCAATTGCAGCGTGTGGTCTATTTACGAGAAAAACCGACTTATTGCTCTTCTGTAAATAGGAGGAATACGCAAAATAAAAAACTTATCAATGGACCATCTATTTGTCAAACGACAAATTTCAGTTATCAAGTAGGGTAGCACATTCAGGCTAGACAAAAGGAGTTACCTAAGAAGTGCATCAATACACTGTGAAGACTTTCATTTGTTAAATTTCGTTAAGCCTCGGCGATAGGCATATTATATTCCCCGCGTACAGATCAACTGGCAAGATCTAGACGTCGCTGCTGTCACAATATAGACCAATGACCAGACACTAATCACTTTTTTGCCAAACAATAATGCAATTTATTCAAAACTTGCCTTAGCAACTTTTAAACATGCACAAAAAGGCGCAACCACGATGGAGTTGGGGTTTTCCGGTTCAGAGATCACATCCGCTGTAGGTGATATGGTAAGACCTCGCAGTATTCCTAAGCTAAAACGGCAAGTATAAAATGGCTACTTACAAAATTAAAGTACAAGTTCTTGCAAGCCGTTCAGCAAAGGGTAAAAAGCAAAAAACGTCTTTAAAACATAAAAAACGCCGCTCTTAATGGCTGTAAAATTTCCTCAGAAATGCGCCTTGACTTTTAAAATGGAGATGAACTTATATCTGACCAAAAGACGCACTAGCAGCACCAACGATTGAGCAGATTGAAATGATGAGCTACGAAGAAAAGCAGTACGATTTTAAAAGCACGAGGACCAGTAAACGAAAATTCATTAAAACAAACGAAAGCATAAAGGTGATTCAGTAAAAAAGGCGTCACAAAATCAGTCAGGTAAATTGGGAACTAATTAACTAACACAGCTACTGATTTAAATTCGGCAGCTAAAACACCTCACCTCAAAGTAGCAAGTGTCAGCATCATCGTCGGGACAGGGAACAAAGGGCATTGTCACATTCTGCAAGTTGCTCCACGGTCCCACTTGAGTGAAGAATGCGTGCTGCTCAATATTTTTCGCGGTCTCCAGTCGCTGCGGAGGTTCCCGCTCCAGAAGACCCCTGATAAGGTCCTCTGCAGTGGGAGAAATCCCTCCTCCTTCACTCAGCCGCGCCTCCTCGCCAACTGGCCAGGGGATGTCTGGAAAGTAAGGCGGGAAGAACAGTCCACCACAGAAGGAGATTCGTCACTATGAGCTATTTTTACTTCTCTGTGAACCGTTCTTCACGAAGGCGAGCTAGAACTCTGCCTCTGGTAGTTACGCTATTAGTTCGTCCCTTGGGAGTAACTCAGGCACCACAATAATGACATATTAAAATCCTTTGACCCTTGGGAGGATTTACCAGGCTTTCAATAACGTTCCAAAGAAGGCTAACGTTAAAGTACGTATTTGGTACAGAAACTTGAGCACAAAGATCCAAAGGTGGGATCAATTCTGTACGGCGAAAGGTAATGAGGACATTAGGTGGTTTTAAAATGACACTAAAAATCGGAGAGAAAAGTAGGACAAAATTCAAAGGAACGACCTTACATGGCGTATACAGTCATAGGGGAACCAAAAAAGACCGCGTGGTTGTGCAACAAGAATAAACTAATCGTAGGAAGTTTCTTTCGTTACCTTAGTTACTGAAACAACCATCATTACGTTCTATCCTTCCTCCGATAGAACGCAGGATTGCCAAATCAAAGTATTTAATCCAAATCATATTCGTTCCGGTTACGCCTCTGTTTCCAAACTGCCTATTTCGTTTCACATGCTATGTCATTAGGTGATTGTCAAATGGCAATGTCAAGAAAAGGTGCTGATCAAAGGACTTATGAAGGAAACACGCAGGATGAGGAAGAAGTGATACACCGTTTCCATCCCTTTTTTCCGTCCTAACCTAAATGAAAATGTTCCCACAGGTCGTCCTCATCCCTTTGCTCTATACAGTGAAAGGTTTTGGGTTGTCTTGCAAGAGGACCACTTCTTCTAGCTGATTCACTAGTTCTGGCGGTTTCTCAAGTATAAGCTTTTCATGCACACCTTCAAGCTGCATCGAAGAACTGGACGCATAGTATTCCCCATCTCGACAGCTCACTTTGATTGAATCAAACACGTTTGTTTTGAAGGCGGTTTACAGCAGTTATTCCCTTAAAGCATCTTCAGAGATAACTCAAGGCATGTGTTACCTAATTTTATGATATGCTCAAATATCTCCTCAAGGCTGTCGTCGGCGAAAGGTGAAACACCGGTAAGCATTTCGAAGAGGATCACTCCCAGCGCCCACCAATCGACGGCGGGATTGTCCGCAGCCTGTTGGCATTGTGGATAGGTGAGCAACTCCGGTGCAAGGTACTCTGGCGTGCCAAAAACATGCCCCGGTCGCAAATGCGGTACAGCTGAGGACGATGGTGGCTTCTAAAGTCGGCAAAGGCAGAATTATCGAGCTCCATAAAGTTTTTAGGGATGGCTTGGGCTGAGAGTGGTAAAGTGACTCGATCTAAATAAATAAAAACCCTGTTTTCAGTGGCTGGTGATTTGGACTCTTCGAAAAGAGGGACCTATGTATCAGAAAGGTATTTGTCTTGCGCAATACACTAGGCAGACTCTTCAGTTCTCTGATGATATTCGTGTCAATTTAACGTAAATATCCATCTAAGAGTCACATAATCAGCTTCAATGAGGATGTGAGCGCTACATGATGCCTGATGGAGTTCTCACCCGAGGCTCATAGCGGAAGGAAGCGGAGTTGTGTGGATCGTATGGTATGCCTGTCAAGCGTAGAGAAAGAGGGGGAGGTGGTGGCTGATGGTCGAAGCTGCGAGCAGACGCCTCAACTGACTCGCTGCTACTGCTGTCAAAGAGTTGGGAAGCCGTTTTGCAAATCTGTGGGTCCAACTTGATTCCTCTTCCCCTACCTGTCGCCTGAGAAAAAGTCCATGTTAAAGACAATAAGCAATTTAGCGCTATTTCTCAGTAAAACCTCTCAGGCATAAGATAGAGCCCATAGAGGCAAGTAAATAGCAAAACGTTTCTAAAAGTAGAAGCTAAAATAGAAAAAAGTAAGAAAACATTTCACTAATAATATTTACTGGTCCGATAGCCAGCAAATACACAATTTAGAGACGAAGAAAAAGCCAACACTGGCTAACGTATTTACCAAAGCTAAAATTCGTCCATTTATTAGTCAAACCTTTCCACTTAGATTTTGAAGGACATGACAAAGAGTTAACCACTTAAAAATTTGTTTTAAGTCAATGGTTTTCAACAAAAAATGGTCCGTTTTAAAGGTGGAAACTGGAAAATTAATTGTTAAAATTGCAGCAAGAGGGGAAATTTTCTAGGATAATCAAGAAACCAAAAAGGTGGGCAATTTGACAGGACAAGCAGAAAAAAAAGCGGTAAAGGAGGGAGCGCGCCCATTGGCCAATAACGGACCAATTAAGTTGAAAGCCGGTTTTATCAGACCAGACACGGAAGCTTTAGCAGTCGTACAAATCAAACTGACCCTATTTATGACATTCTTTAACACTAATATCTCGCACAATATAATTATTCACTCAAACACGTTGAAGACCAATAAAAGACGTTGCTTCACGGTGGAAAGGGGAAGGGATGGCTCCGATATGAGTTATTAGGAAATCGGTTTCTCAATTAAACCAGGTATGATAATCACAGTCTAGTGGTGAATAATTAATAGATATTAATGCTCCGTGAGCAAATGTAAAAAGGTGACATGATAAATACCCACTTGTGAGGTCACAAGATTGCTAGGAGGTCGTAATGACCTCGGAGTTCTCAGAGGTGTGACTTGCGCCTCCAGAGGTGTAGATTCCCTCCCAAAGTCGGGCGGTCTGGAGGGATTCAGTTGGGACAAACACACGGCATCTAAGGAAAAAGGATTGCTATTTTGAGCTGTCTAACCAAGACAAGTTTCCACTACTGTGCCTTCATCACTCACTGCATTGCAAGAGAGGGGAGGTTGATGTAATAGCTGATACTTAGCCAATGAGAGCACTCTAATGAAACCTTAACCTGTAGAAAAAGCACCAATATTCAGTGAATCAATGGTGAAACAAGTTATAGAACAATGCAAGATAGTGATAAAGAAGGTCTTACTATTAAAATCGGCAGAAGTGATGTGTTTCCGCTGGCCAATGTCATCGAAGGAGATGGTTGCAGGGGCCTGAGTTCTAGCAGCCCTGCGAGGAGGTCGAGAGGGAGTCTTGAACACAAAGCCAAGGGTGGTAGTGGGCACATTCTCCTTGTTACCTTCCTCAGTGCTGTAAGAAATAACACGAAACATTACCTTACAATATTGTTTTACGAATGAGCTGCCCACACGAACAGATCAAAAGGCAAATTAAGGGCGAAGGACGCACACTTCACTATGATTGTCCGGAGCTGCTCCAAGGGAATGTGTGGAAGAGGAAGAAGCCAACGAGTTATTGCTAGGATAGTGAAGCTTCACAGCGGACAAAGCACGCCGGAGGCGAGGCAGGGCCACGTAGTGACAGTGGACTGGTGATGAACTGCGAGGTAGCCGCGAATCCAGTTGGGCATCGTAGTGATCATCTCTTCCGCCAATAGACGAAATCTGGGACTTGAGTTTCGAGAGGAACTGGTCATTGTTTGCCCAATATTTTACAAACAAAATCAACCAAAAGTCGTTACAGCTGGTGTTTTGAAGTATAAGCTAATACCAATCGAACAGCTCATTTGGATAGCTTTTGGCACGATTTGTGACAATGATTTGTGGTATTCATATGCATTATAAAGCACAGGTAGGAGTCAAACCATTGACACGGTCCTCTTTATTATGCTCTATAATATTTTACCTTTGTTTCGAACACAGATAAAAGAGAAGAACGCAATGGAAACCCACAGCAGGCGTTCTAGGAGGCATTTGATGCTTAAGAGGCTTCGAGTCATCAGAGAGAAATCGAGTTCTCGAGGCGACGGTATTGTCCACTGAGGGAGAGAAGGACCAGCTGCGACTATGTGGGGACTCGTTGGCATTTGGTGAAGAGCAACGGGAAGTCACCTGGCAGGGGCACATGAGAGCGGATGGATATCCAGGTAGAGGTTACCAGGGGCCACGAAGGGAAATAGGAAGATTGCTCAATGACACAACAGAAAAATAAAAGCCAAGTATGTTGATTCGCTTTCAAGAAGGAACTCTATTGACGTTTTTTGAAGGCATATTCCCAACACTCGTATACAGACTGCTGTGAGCAGTGGGAGGGTGGTGCTTTAGTAGACAAATCTCAAAACGCATAGCTAAACATGAGATAGGTGAGAAAGCTCCTTTCAGAAAGGCTCTGATCCACTGAGTTTGAGTCACAAAATTCGATTCCATGAGGCAAACGGGTGAAAGCTTTGAGACAAATTTTACGGAACAGTATGATCCTGTATCATTAATTTAATCGCACTTCAAAAGACGGTATGGAGGGAATAAAAAAATTAGACTCACCGGATTCAATGCAGCGTCTGTGATTAAATGTGAATTGAAGGAAGCACCTGAAGACTCAGTCACTCGGGAGTTCTTCTAAAGAACCCAAAAAAAGGTCCAGCTAATTTGGGAACAAATAGGAATAAGAGACAGGGAAAGAATGAAGCTACGCACGAATGAGAGATCCGTGGTGAGAGAGATGATTTGACCAGGTGTGCGGGAGAAGGCCTGCGACATACGTGTAGCTGAGGGTGTGTAAAGCACATCCGCCGGTGAGAGAACTGAAGAGTAAAGGAGAGTGCGTCATAGCAACAAACTTGGCAGTTAGTTCGTACAATTCTAATAGTTAAGAGAATCTACAGAATTCCGACAAAAACTACCAAAATTTTCGCAAAAAGATCCCAAGCCTAAAAACAAGAAGACTCATTTAAGCGGACAAGAAAGGTATTTAATTAGGTTGCCAAAAAATGTTGAGCCACGCCTGTGTATGCAGAAACCTTGCAATGTTTCTCCTTTTTCATAGCTCATAAGCTGTCAAGTTCTCGGATGATGTTAAAGTAACTCGAGCTAGGGAATGGGCCATCTAACAGAAGGTTTACAAATCAAGCTTCTGACCGAGCTCAGCCCCCAAACTCCACTTTTTTCAAGCATTTCATTCTTTGATGCAACATTCATGTGTCCCAAGGAGACGCATTACTGATGCAACTAACACCTTCACCAAACGTTCTTTTCTTAAAAGCCAAGAAAAACTTAACTAATAAACACATCTGTCTCAATGATTTTTTTTTACCTTCCGACTATCGATTCTATTTTGCATCTTATGTTACTAAGTGACTGACCAATAAGAGATTTAAAGCACATAAGTAGAACCTATTTGTTCGATACACAAGGCTTTTTCTTCTCATTTGATGCAGGTGTATACAAAATTTTAAGTCACCACCCAGGTTAAACACTAAGCTTTAACAATAATGATCTGTTCGTGTTCAGTAATGGGAGACCTTTCCTTCTGAACGTGATGTGTCTGCCTTTGAATGCTTCATCGCCACAACACAACTCTTTGCTTAAACCATTACTGGACAGTACGTTCTAGTGTTACACGACGCAAACCTCACCATTTTGATATGTAATCCAAAAAAATTGACGAGAAGCTTCTACAACTTCAGAGCCGAGTTCTAATGACCTTCAACAGGTTCAAACGATGTTTAACGATACGAGACCGGGTTAAAAATATTGGATAATGCACAAGAAGCACACCCTTTGACCAACTGACAGAAGAGAGACCGAAGTCAGTCAGTTTAAGATGTCCTTTCGCTGTGATGAGAACGTTGTCCGGTTTCAGATCCCTATGGATGATCCCGTGTTCGTGAAGATATTTCACCGCAATCACCATCTCAGCCATGTAGAGTGAGGCGGGTCTCTCGTCCAAGTAGCCCGCCGCCATGATCAGAGATTTCAAATCCCCACCAATGAGGTACTCCATTATCTGAAGGGTGCAGGCATGTTAGGGAAGGACGGGGATTGCTGGCTCACCAAGTAGACGTAGTCCTTTGTTTGCAGTGAGTAATAGAGGTGGACGATGTAGGGACATTTGCTGACAGCCAAGGCGTTGCGTTCAGCGGTGACTGAGGTGAAGCTTAGAGAATAAGGAGAACCAACCCTGACTAACCAGGTTCTTTTTACGCATTGCCGATTTGGACATGGCTTTGATTGCATAGAGCTGACGATTATTCTTCTTCTTGGCCCCTAAAAAGACCTTCCTGAACGAAAGGGAGTCAGATAGATTGTAAGGTTAAGTTCATACCCATAGGCTCCACGGCTTATAGGTTTAAGGATGACAAAGTCCGATATTGATGGAGCAGCCTTAAAGTAGATGATTGACGAAACTCACCAGAACTATTTACATTAAAATTGTAATCAGCAAATGCGAGGAAGCAAACTGCAGGATTCAAGGGAGTAAGGCAACTTCAAAATATACGAAAATAATAGAACGGTTCTAATTCACGTGGGTGTTGACGTCATACATTGCGTCGTCAGTATTCAAGGACAATGCAAAGCGAGTTCAAAAGTAAAGCATAGTCAAAAGAAGTCATTTTCAAATTTGTAACACATATACGACGCCCTGATAATCATATTTTAACATCCGACAAATCCAAATCGGGAGACTGGGGCGAATCGGTAGAAAGCAGGTGCTGGCACTTACATTGTCCTAAATGTACATGCTTAAAAACCAGCATAAGCGCAGATGCGCTCGAGAAAACGATGAAAGAGAAAAGCATAAAACATTAAAACCACAACGTGTGCTCAACGCACACCATTCAGATACAATCAAAATTTGCGCCCCAAACCAGATATCTATTGCCGATAAATTCAAATGTTTTGCCCTTTTTTGTTTGTTACAAAGGAACAAAATCAATTTTGACAGTCAGCAAAAAAATGCGAGAATTCACCTTTTACGGATGTGTCTAGGCCCGGATATGTGCAATAATAGCAATTATGATCTCCCCTTACACATTCTCCACCGAATTTCGTCGAATTACCTAAATTAAAACCAATCTTTTGTTATTTATTAGCTTTAAAGTCTTATGGTAGTTATTAGCACCTGGTAGCGATAAAAACAATTGGTCCGATAAGTGGAATCTTGGAGGGCGTATTTTTCTGTTTTCGATTATAGTGTAGTATAGTGGTTGCTAGGTTCTCGGCTTTGGTAAAGAACTACTTGGTATTCTAGCCACTGTACCTTTGTCAAATAAACTGGCCTGTGGGTTGTGCTAGTAGCTTAACCCCTACTTTACGTCGGATATGAATATCCTGCCGGTTTCCTCCTTATCCCTTTTCTTCAGTCCATTAATAGGAACGGTTGTTTTACACAGAGCGTGGTGTAGCGTCCCAAGACTTCCCTGAGGACGAAAGAAGACGCAATACTCGGGCTGAATATGTATTCAGCGCAGAGAAGGTGTTTGGGATATTGGCATGGCCCGAAGGCCAGCACACCCAGCGGGGTACAAGAAGGCTAATTCAAAGTACCAAAGTGGTGCCTCACCAATACCGAGGAATAAACCACCATCGTACTACAGTAGTGCATCAATTTGAGGTAGAAATTATTCGGATAATAGCATCAATCTAGGGAATCAGGATGCTCACTCTCTTCGAGGATCAAAGATGCTGCCTGGGTCAGCAACTGTGTCGGGCTTATCGAAATTTACCTAAAAAACCAGTCAACTAGCCTTGTGTTACAAATACAGTGCAGTACCTATTACAGAAACAAAGAAAGTGGTATTAAAACTAAAGGTATTTCGATATGTAGCCGATGTATTTATTAACGACCTTCTCAGTCCATGCCTTGTTATCCAAAACAAATAACTTTGTCAAAATCGAGAATTGGTGCACTTTACAAAAATCGCTCCTAGCTAGCGAAAAAGGAGGCTTTGAATGAATTACCTTCTTACAACTTACTTAATACTGTATGGAGCAGTCAGAAGTGGGAAAAGTAGATAGAATTTGTTTTATTTAACAAACACGTACTTTGCATTGAGTACCTCTCCTCCAGTTCTGCGGTATGCCCGTGGGTGAACATACTACTTCTAATGCATCAGTAGCAGCCGTCAGGCCAGCAGACGCAATCGAGGGAATAACCAGGGTTCGCTTTGACTGTGAAGGGTATAACAGCATTTGAAAATGTCTGAAACCCACAGGAATAGCCTTTTGATATCAGAATCCCCGACTTCTTTTTTGAATCGTCTTTCTCCGGTCGTTTAGGAGCACTTCACAGCCAGGATTGCGTTCAAATAAACCCCGTTGCATCCAAGTAGGTTTTGAGTTTTACCATAAACAATTTAAAAGACTTTCCTAGTATTTTATAGTGAGTGGACTCTGCCAGGAGTTCCTCCTATCCTTAGTAATTGGAAAAGCGGAAGATTTCTCCGCTGCCGGAAGCTTACTGGACACTATAGCTACTTCACCATACCGCGCATTCAGTAGAGGTCCAGGGGGAGCCAGTTCAAATATTATGCAGTTTTGACGTGCTAAAGAATAATGCAGCATTTTACAGTTATTTACATCCATCCAATTCACCAAATGTTAGAGTTTTTCTCCATATGCTGTAGCATTGGGTGGGTTTGACGGACAAAATTGTATATTACTCATTGTTGCCGGTTTCTGGGTTCTGATACTATGCAGTTACAAGTTCGTTTCATGGAGGAGAGAGAAAATGCCTCATTCTCATTCCTCAAGCTCAAAGTGCTCATTGTCTTTTCTTGGCAACAGACAATGACATCCTCCCATGTGAGAAATAAAACTAAAACTCGCCAACTAGTGTCCCATTGGAAAGACTATAAAACAACCGATAAAATGCTTTGAAAGGCCTTCTTCAGTCATTTGTCTTTTATTAATACAGAATCACGCCAGTTTTATGTGCGTATACTCGCTGTGAATGGCTGGGTTCTTCGAGATTTGCTGAGTATCCGAAGTTCCGGGTTTTGTGCAACGATCAAGAAGAAGAGGGACACACACCAGGGTCCAACTGGTCGAAGTTAATTTTAAAAATGTGTCCGCCAGTCTGATAGCATTATTTCCCCCAAAATTTAAAGAGCGTTCCGTATCTAGTGCACATCTTGATAACTTTTCGAGGCTCCGATTACTTCGAAATATAAGTCAGTCTTAAGGTCCTTCCTGCTTCATTACTCTCCAAATTTTTTGGCACCGAACTAATGTGTGGATCCCTAAATTTATACACTACTGTTATTCATATTGCACCTTGTTTCGGTTTGAATAGAGCTTTGGACGAAAGCCGGGCAGACCAGAATATCCACATAACCATGAGGGCAACTTGGAACCCCGAGGAGGAGGCGGAAGCAAACCCTGATTCTCCACACACTCTTGACCACTTGTGGATTAGCACATTGCTATAATATATGAATCTTCTTATTCCGGGGATATGAAACCGGAGATGGCGGAGAAATACGATAACAATACTGCATGATCCGCAAGTGTTCTTTGATAGATTGTCCTCAATTAGCAGAAACACTTTTATGTAAGGTCACCAACTGATGAGTTTGGGAGGACATTTAGTCTACGTCCACACTTTTTCATTGCAAATGTGGACTTCCATCAGACATGTCGCCTCGTCATGAAATCCCTTCCCCTAATCTCACACATCTCT
Source organism: Echinococcus granulosus (assembly GCF_000524195.1). Lineage (NCBI taxonomy): Eukaryota > Metazoa > Platyhelminthes > Cestoda > Cyclophyllidea > Taeniidae > Echinococcus > Echinococcus granulosus. The sequence goes on along the minus strand of NW_020170419.1, from coordinate 228,802 downwards.
TACTTCCACGGTAGAGGAATTAGCTGGGATCATGTTTGAAGTAGCAAAAGCGTACGGTCAATCAACCAGATTCATCAAATGAGGAATAAGTTATCCTGCTCTCAGGAACTAAATTAATTTCTTGGACTTCGTTAAAGTAGATGAAAAATAGCACCTCAAGTTCTTTTTAAAGTTTACTGGCTACAACCATGGTCCGGAGGCCTTGCCACCGAGTGCAGACTCACAAAGTGCCATGTGACTACAGATGGCAAACTGGAGCATTCTGTTTTGTGCTAGCTTTCATTATTCGTTGGGGTTACAAACCTTCTTAAGAAATCTCCCATGGGTAAGCATAGAGTCGAATTCTGGCAGCATAGTTTCCACGACACTCCAGTATTCTGCTCAGATACTGTGCCTTCTTTCGTCTTCAGTGGAGTCCTGGGTGCTTACGGAAAGACTAACAAACATAGTGCAAAGGCCTTAATGCAGGTAGGAAGCACAATCTGTGGAGAATGAGATGTTCTCCGTAGTCACACACACAGTTAATCGAAGTACCAAATCACCCACCACAAGAAAATAAGGGCTCGATTTCCACTAGATTGCCTTTTTTTAGTAACTTAAGGGTTTGCTAAATGGGAGCCTAGAGGTTGCTGCAGCTGCTGATGCTAAAAGTGTGGGGATCCGCGCTATTCATTTGTGATACATATTTGCTGCATCAGCTAAGTATACAGACTTGCTCTACTTAAATGCTGGGCGAAATGCTGTTACAAACTTTTTTTGTTGGTTTCGAGCCTAAACGAATCTTTTGACACGTCTCCCTTATTTAGAAAACTCTTGTTGATACATTGCCTGCTGCGGTATTGCTAAGCACAATTGGATGATGAGACAGTCGTCGGCACATAGTCGCTTGCTAAATCAAATGGTGGAAGACCATCATGAATCGCGAGTGGCCTGCTGATTAACTTACTTCCTTCCTCATCTATTGCGCTGACTGCATGCTTTGTGTAGCAGCATGTTTAACTACACAGGCCGTTCCAGCGCCACAGGATGTAATCCCTCTTGATGGGAATACCATCCTGTCCCTCCGTCTATGATAATAAATCCTTTTCTCCCATACTGTTACAGCCTATTACGGCTTCCGGAAGGACTCGAGGCGTTATTCCGAGTCACGCTAAGTCCATTTTTCTCGCATCATTATTTATGTAAGATAGTAGGAGATAGTCCAGCAATTTTCCACGTCTGAAGGGTAAGATTTTTGTGAATTTATCTTTCATTAGTTCGAACCAAGATTACTAGAGCATACCAATTATTGTCACTTTTGACTAACTTTAGATTTGGGGGAATATTAAGACTACCCTGTTGCCTGAGGAGGCTGGTAATTTGTAGACCTAAACACAACCCGGATAACAAATATGGCAAAAGTAGTTTTCTTACTTTGAAATTCGGAGCGGTGACTTACAAACGCCCATTCTGATTACTGAGAACAGCAAAAGTTAACTTGTTCGACCTAGTTGTTTAAAGGTTCCCCTGAATATCTCAAACAACCTTCTTCGACTTCAAGAGACCTAAGCTGCGCGATAAGTCGTACATAAGTGAAGAAGGAATTTTCGCCACTCCACTGCCTTTTGAGTGCACACTGATGAGAACGCAATTAATCCACATTTTTCTGATTTTCAGAGCGCATTGCTAAGACAAAGGAACCCGTCTAACTCAACTTGTGCTTTACTAGCCTACATCCAAGTGCTCCCATCAGCAAGTCTCTCCCAACCGACGCTAAAATTGTAGAGGAGATAGCAGCGGACTAAAACAATGCTTGATATCTTCCAAAGATACGGCTCCCTTACTGCGT
>NW_020170419.1:221764-226874 GCF_000524195.1 Echinococcus granulosus | reverse complement strand
GGTTTCATCGAGGAAAAGAAAAATAGGTAACAACCAAACAGCCCATAAATGCAAATCTTGAGGAGTGAGCGCGCCCTTAAGAGGGCACCTACATGTGGAAGGCCAGCAAAGCAGCGGAGTGCTAACTGCGGGATAGGAAGTGTATGGAATTTGGGAGCAAAAGTCACACGGAATGTACACGTACACACATCCACCCACAGATGGAGAGAAAGAAGGGAAGGGGAGGAGAAGAGAAGGGAAGGAGGATGCCTCAAATGGAACGCGGTGTTGGTGGTGATGCCGGCAGTGGTGCTGGTAGCGGCGGTGATAAAACCTCTCTGTTACCGATTCCCGACTCGTCTGCAAATGTGACCTTCAAATTGTAGGGACTTTTAGGTCTGCTGTTTCGCAAGGCACCACACGGCTGTAAGTCAGAAACATGCATCCAAAATTCCTCCTCAACAAGGCGCACTTTTACAGACTCAGCTCTGGAACACAGAGGAAAACTGGAAAGGTCTTTTAAGGCCCATGTGATACCTTCACAGCGTTTGGGAATGACAAAATTATGCAGTTGTTCTTTTAGGGGTGAAAGAGAGAAAACAATTTCTCATCATAAGTCAGTCAGTCGACAATCCACAAGTCACGCCGTACTTCGGCAACGCACCCAAAGGAAGCGTCTTTGGAGTCTATTGTCATCTGTTAGTGCATGAGGCACCGATTTAACTTTAAAATTAATGTAAGTGTAAGCGACTTTGTCACCACAACTCACGTCTAACACTACAAAAGCCCGTAAGGCATTCATCTCGAAGAATGCTAACGTGGCACGCAATTCTTTGTATCCACAATAGAGGCTACTCCTCTCACAATAGGAAGTAAGGGACAACATTGTAACGGAATGGATGCTTTACCCTAGAATTGAAAGATAACGTGCGCTGCCGTGAGGACGACCCGCAACTGTTGCAGCTAGCACAATTGAGACGCAGGAAGCCACGTGACGGAAGCGGCAGTGCTGTCCTTTTGTGCTGCGGCGAGAAGCTCTTTGAACGCGGCTGGAGCTTACGTGGAGGGCTCTCCTCTTCGTTCTGGTAGGACGGTGTCGATCGTAATGGTGAAGGAGGTGGAGCGGAAGCAGTGAGGACATTGTTACCAACACTACTAACGCGTTCGTCGTTCACCATTAGCGGGATGTCCTCCTCCGGTCTAACAGCCTGGAATGAAGCGTTGGTGATGGCCATTGGTACCTTGGATTGCCGAGATGTCTCAATCACTGTAACCGGGGATGCTGGTCTACGCTCCTCCTCCAGCGTAGATGATGCGCCGGATCCAGCGATGGAGGAGGCGCGTGAGCCACCAGGTGAGACGCCCCGTAGGGTTCTCGAGCCGTTGGATTGGTTGCTCTGCCTCGCCGACAATGCTATGCAGTTTTGATCAAGTGAAGCAGTGGCGGCGTGGACGTACACTTTACTGTTACGGATACTGTTGGTGTAGAGGAGGACCTAAAACGACAACAAATAAATGCATATTGAGACAAGATTGTAATAGATCCAAGCAGCTCTTGAGAATGAGGAGGATACAGAGGCGACATTGCCACATACATTGGACCAGAGTTCCAAATTGGCGCGCTGAGCGAGAGCATCGACGGCGGTGGCAGCGAGATGCGATTGTGTGGTGGTGAGAGCAAAATGCAGACCCGGCAGGAGGTCGAGAACAAATTGCGCCGGGAGTCGAGGAATTCGCACCGAGGCCACCAACATCCCTACCATCTCCGTCTTTGTGTGTCCCCCACTTCCAACACCACTGCCGCGTGGTAGGCCGTGGAATTGGTGACGCTTCGATTTCTTTTTCTCGTCAAAATCGCTTATCCGTGCCACAGGTGCAGTAGGTGTGTGCGACTCTTGTTGTTGTGGTAACTGTTGCTGACACAGCTGCTCTTGTTGTTGATGTTGCTGTTGATGAAGAGGGTCTAGAATGCAGGAGGAGTGGCTATTTGCAGTGACAATATCATCCTCATCAACATCATTGTCATCAATGGGTTCGCAGTCTTCCAGAGTACTTTGTGCATTGGTGAAAGTCTCGTCTTTTTCCCCTTTTGAAGGCTAAAGAAATTAAAGGGTCCGGATTAGAACTTTCATTTCGTTAGTAGATTCAGACAACATCCAAATGCCCCACTATACGAAGCGTAACCTTATGCTGGGTACAGCAGGTGAGCAGAGAGCACAATGGATTACTGTACCCATAGACTGACGCATACCTTACGGGTCTCTTAAAGCGAAAAAAGTCGCTGCGGTGAGCTCTGTCGAAGTCCGGACGAACTTCTCAATGGAAGTTGAAAGAAATGCAAACGTTTTTTACTGGCAAATTGTCACAGGTACATCAATTTCCTTTGGTCTCCTTTCAATCAAGGAATAGCAGTCGGTGCCTCAGGGCACTAGAATGTTATGCAGTGATTCTCTCCAAACAGAGGAGGGCATAAGCCCTCATTAAGCCTGCAGCCTGAGCGCAAAAAGTACACACGTTTACTAAACAAAAAGGGCAGATGCGAATGTTTGGCAAAAAGTGGCTGCAAAAGTGCGGATGTAGTGACCCCACTTTCAAAATTGACGAGGGAAGATCTGGGAAAGAAATTTCAAAATGCGGTGCACAAAGAGAGCGCTCTTCCCTTCGTAGCCATCTCCACGTCGAGGTGGCAACTCACATTGAGCCATAAGAGCGGTCGTCCAGGAGGCTGACATAGTGCACTCAGGAAAGGCCTTCATCATTCTTCCGAAACGAGACAACCTTCCATGCTCCGCTGCCATACCATAGTGAGAGGTCGAAATAACTTTACACTTAGAGGAACAGTGAAGACCACAAGCACATTTGGCCTCCAACCAAACTGCCGCAGTAGGCACAATTTGAGAAATTTAGGTAGACCTAGCTCTCATATTTCTTTTCCTCGGCAGTAGAAAAATCGCCATCCACTTTCTAAGCGACAAAAGGTAGAGGCAGATTAAAAACGCACCTATGAATGGAATTTAATGCGGAAACAAAAGAGCACCCTCGCCTTCCATCTAATAGACAACGCAAATATCAAATAATGCACGTTGACAGGAAGCAATGGAGTGCCATTCCAGCATGTAGTGCAGCGTATTAAACAGTGAGGCCGATTGCAACGTCGAAGCAAGACGATGAAGGTAGGAGGAAAATAGTTAGACAAGATACAAGCACATGTAGTGAGACTGAGACCTCGAGAAGTAACCTACAGCATGATCTCATATCACGTAGTTAAAGCTCAAGATCCTCAAATTTCTCAACAGAGCAAAAAAAGGCTTCAAGAGTCACCTTAGCTGATATGATCACGAGTGCATTCTTTATTCCTTTTCCTGAGATGACCTTGTTTTAGAGAGCAACAAAACTGAGCCTAGCTTCATCCGTTTCTGTCGCACTTCTTCATCTCCATTGTCTACTCCGTTCGCATGTCATCACGCGATTGGCTGATGCTAACAAGCGGTGGTAATCACGTGGAGGAATGCCAAGGAAGTGCAGAACGTATCCGATGGGAGGTCCTGTGACATCTTGCAAGAACAAGAGTAGGACCGCCTTCTATCAAGTAACTCACTAATCTTGCCTGTTTCCTTGGTGAATTTTGTTTGCAAACATTCAAGGCGTACCTATTTGTCGAGTGGATGGATCTTAGCCGTCATCATAGTTCAGCCTCCAGCCAGGAAGCGATTTCCCACGGCCGATTCCTTCTGTAGTTCACTACATTCTAGGATGTGACGTAGGGCACACAAATGTGGGGTAGAGAACAAATTGTTAGGATGTTACCAAAGACTTCGTATCACAAGTCCTTCAACAGATGCTTCCATACAAAGTACTTGAAGGAGATAAAGAACGGGTAGATTTTTGCCATCTATGAAAGCATGCAACGTCAATTTGACATTCAAACTATGCAGATGTGAAGGACTCATGTCATCGCTCACGTTAAACAGGACTGGAAGTCGACCTTGACACCAACCACGAATTGTTTCGACGTCTCTATGATGACGCGTAATTCTTCACTGCTATCAAACAAGGAGTGTCTACCTAAACCCAAGGAATCGCCAAGTAATGGACGAGCAAATCGCATTCCTAGGCTCCAACAAGTTACAATAAATCATTACAGCAAGCTGCACCAAAGGCCGTAGGAGATATTCGGAATCCCCACATTTACACAAGCGGTGTGCTCCAGCCTTTCCGAGGGAAAATCTGTTTTTTTGGAGCAAGAAAATGGACTCATCCCAATCACTCAATCTATCTGGGCACAATTGTGACACATTGTTCTGGCCTTTTGACATCGTGTCTACTTACATGTGCTACCAGTGATTCGCCGATTGAACTGGCAATAAGAAACTCGCACAAGAGCTTCGCAAGTAGTAGTCCAGTCACCGAATCGTTCGATGCAACAGGGATTTACGCAATGGACTATCAAAGTGTCAAATCACGTGGGGACAATAAACTGGTTGTACAAATGTCTTGACCTCTGCAAGGGCTGCCTCAAACGAAAAGTGAGTGCCAAGACTCGTCTTTGTGTTACCCACTCATCAGATTATTTCAAGACAAATTGTTTGCTTTTCACCCCATTTCAATTGCTTAAAAGGATACTTTACTAAACTCGTTTGCCGAGCGACGCCTAGCAGGACACAGATCGGTCCACCTACATCCATGCCAGTTGCGTGGGTAAGTTGAGAGGTGAATGCATTCCAAGGTCGAAAAAGGTCAGCCTTCTTTTAGATTCATGTGATTGTGACAGTGGCAATGTTGCATAAGCTGCCAACACGGCATGATGTAACGGCATTTTAGGTTGCCAACATTGTTTTTCAAGTGACCTGCTATCCAGTGAGTCACGTGGCTTCACAAATCACCGCCGCTTAGTAAAAAGGAATAATTATTAACAAAAAGCTATTCAGCCTTGTGAAGGTAGCAGTCTGTAGGAGTTTTGAATAAACAATTATAAGCAGGAATGCCTACAAAATAAAAACAATTATACCCTTGTTTTATTTTCCCCAAACCAATTCTACTTCCCCTTTCCACGGGCGCTCAACGTAAGAAGGAGAAACAATGCTTAGCGTTGCCTTTTCACAGTCACATCTGGCAAGCCAAGTCGTATGAC
>NW_020170419.1:212165-221664 GCF_000524195.1 Echinococcus granulosus | reverse complement strand
TCAGGGACTAGCTAAGAATCATATATCATTCCCGCAGTTTTTGTTCTCTATTAAGTAAATGCTAAAAAAGTTATAGGATAAAAAAGCCCCAAAACGGTTATCCTTCCTTCAAAAATCCACCTTCTTGACGCAAAAAATTCTGGTTAACATCTCCTTTCAAATTCCTGATTGCTATAAGCTCAGAGCCGCCTCGTCTCATAAAGGATGAGATTAGGCTGCACAATGAGGAATCACTTCCACCCCTCCTTTGAAACGAAAATTAAAGCATCCCTTAATCTCCTGCAATCACTTTGTACTATCGGCTGACTGTACCCCCGCTTCCCATGTTAAGAGCCTTCTCCAGTCAAACGTGGCAAGAAAAAAAAACATTTTTCACGACGCGTTAAGAATTCGACCATCTGTAAATAAAATGAAGAAAGCGCTCCTTGTAGTTTATGCAAAATTGAAAACAACCTAATCCAAGGCAAACTGAAAATACACATCTCGTGACTTACCCCTGCCACCTCATTGTCCACGTTGGAGGCATTGAGATTGCATTTGCTTTCAAGCACATCGTTGATCGGCGCTGGGTGATGATGCTCTCGGCTTTTGTCGCCCTCATCCTCATACTTCTCGTCCTCATCGTCCTCCTTTCCCTCCTCATTGAGGATGTCAAAACTGCCGTCGAAAACATCGACGTTCACATCATCGTCGGAACAGAGGGATGCGTTACTACCCGTCTCCACGCTCGTTCCACCACTGCTGTCAGTGTTGGTGACCGAACTGGTGGGAGTTCCCAAGATGCTCAACTCGAAGTCATTCTCGCTGTCGTTCTCCTCAGCTTTGCCCTTCGTGTCTATCAAAGCAGCATCCTTGTAATCACATGGTCTGAAAGACGGAATAAACAAAGAAAATGCCAATAGAAATTGGTAATATGTCCTGAAATCCAACGAATAATTTTGGAAAGTGAAAACAATTATTACGCAAACGAACGACTGTGAAAGGTGTAGATTTTAGTTTGGACCACTCAAGGAAACAGCGGTGACAGTTCATTGATTAGAACGCATAGCCGTCAGCTTATTTTTGGGGAGGTCTTGACGAAGCTGTCAGCTACGCATGTCACATTAACCAGACAATCTCAGGGTCAAAATCATCGGTTTTGACACTACAACATCGTGAATTCATGATTTGCAAACCAATGTCATTGATACGAGGTAAGGAGGCGATGCTTACGGGCACGCGATGCATACACATACATGTTTCTCTACCGAAACAACAAAGAGATGAGGAATGGACCACAGGACGGAACGAGGAACGGTGCGACTTTTAGTCTGATCATTCACCGAAATGGCACACCGATTTAAAGGACACCGATTTGTCATTTGCTTAAGAATAATGACAATGCAGTACAAGATGCAGTATTTTTGGTGGAAAGAGCTCACTGTTATGACTTCCTCCGAATTGTAAGGCACACGGGACTGTTTATGTGCACTGTAAAATCAGTGGCACTTTTCATTTTAACAGGACTAAGCCCTTTTTTGCGCTCTCGGTCATCTTCTTGTTACTTTGTACCCTCATAACACGCCACCGATCGGTTTATGAACCCAGGTCAAATGGATTTCAATACTATAGAAGATTCATCGTAAATTTGTTGTAGAGTAATAAAAAAAGATGCTACCAACAAAATAGCCCAAAAATGGGATTCCAACGAGTCATCAATTCCGAAAGAATAGTTTATTTTCTCATCAGTGTCAAAATAAACAGTTCGGGGACTTACGGTCACCCTTAACATAGGTGATGGAGGAGTAAGCAGATTCCATCTACGCCAACGGAGTGTTCGTGGGAACTAATCGAGGGGTTCCACAAACGCACAACAAACATCAACAGATGACAAAAATTTATTGTTTAGTTCCATTTTATATGCACCACGCAAAGTTGGCGTGCACTTTAGATTGTTGCCTCATTTGCCTGAAATGAGAAATGGCTTCTGCATCACAGCATTAGGCGAACAAACAAACCACTGGTTATTGCCAAACCATCCAATCCCCACCTTGTCTGCACCTCTGAGGCTCGCACCACTTCATGCCCAGAATACCAGACCCGCATTGTGCCCGATGGACTGCAGGCGGAAATGTACACCAGGATCTGGTCACTTCCTGGGGGTCAAACACTAACTAGGTCTGAGGTCTGTCTACCTCGCACAAGTTGATACAACTCGAAGCCAGCACCCAGTATCCAGTATTTAGAGGGAAGGAGCCTTTTTGCAAGACAACGCAGCACCTCTAACGGCCTACCACCAACCCAAAGTGACGATATGACAAGATACGACATTTCCGTTTTATTTGTGTGTTGCAGTTCAAAGATATCAGTGCACCCCTACGACATCAGTGTAGAGGTTCCATAAACACAGGCACTGTTGGAGACGGGGACTCAAAAATACACTAACCTCCAGTTCTCCATTGTAATCAGCAATAGCAGAACATCATGAAGAGGTCAAGGAGCCAAAAGCACTTATAAAACTGCCTATATCACTAATGTAAACATGAGGAATTGACGTATCCACGTGTCGCAAGAAGTTAAAAGAGGGTGAAGACCCACCCGACCATATTCAATGATGGTTGCATGTCCATACTGGTAGATGTCCCCTCGCGCTGCACCGCGGGCACTGAGCGCAGCGGCGCTGTAATACGTGTGAGGTCGAGCCGAGCAGCAGCGGCAATGACGCGATTACTTTGGCGTTGCGAGCCCTGCAGCGGCGTAGATGCCCTTGGCTCCAATGGTAACGACGGAGGCGGCGCACCTTTACTGTGTCGCTCTTGATGATGGTGGCGAGCAAACCGTTGCCACCGAGAGCGGCGGCGGCGGCGTGGGGGAGAAACGTCAGCGGTGACAGTAGCAACGGGCGGTGGGAAGCGATGCTCGCGAAGACCCCGCGGACCCAACAGTAGTGCGAGGTGACAGAGTGCCTCGCGACCCCTGTCGGAGAGGTCGTTTATCCGCTCGATGGAGATACGACAGAGAAGGCACAACACCCGCCACCGATTGCACGCTGTCAACTGGCACTCCTCTACTACGTGCTTTTCATAGATTGAGAAAAGGAAGATTATTAGTTACTTTTTAATAGGAACTGGAGTCTACTCCTGAAACGAGGAGTAAAAGTTTTGTAACATTTTGAGTGAACTAACGACTTTGCATTTTATCTTCCAAAGCAGGCAACTCATTAGTCGCTCGACTATTATTATTTTCATTGTTTATGAACTGCCTGATGAATTCGTAAACAAGATGCAAAGCACTTAGAGTTAAGTGAATGTAACTTTTATTTACACAAAGGTGGTTTTGTCATAAACAGATTTTATTGCTCGCTATTACAGGGAATATTGTTACATACATTGCGTCTATTTTGTCTGTATCTAACTACGCTGTGTGTGCCTCAACCCACCTAAGCGCCTTACACAACGCTACAAACAGAGGGGCTCCTGTGGATGCATCACACCACCCTTTGAGTTTATTTTTAAATGAGGCGACCGATTGGTGCGTACGGAAAGATAAACGGGCAGTTAGGCTTTGTAATGTAGGTGAAGCGAATGAAGAAGACGCCAGGCTCAGAGCCACGCAAGATACAGAGCCCACGTAAACAACCAAACAGAGAGCTCACACAGGGTAGTCTTTCACAGGGAAACAAAATAACCTGCGTTTGAAAGGCCAATAACTGGTAAATTGACAAATACTGTGAGGCTAGGAGGTGGTATCATTAAATCCGATTGCCTCTACCTTGAGATGCCAACTAGCAGAACGCCAAGGTTGATCATCTCGTCAGAGGGAAGCCGTCACATGACATACCCAGGCACGACAATTCAACACGCCTGAGGTGCAGATAAAAAGTCACTCATAGGGATTGAATCTCACAATCACTGCTTCTTTAGATTCCTCTTTGCCTACAGCGACAAACTCAGGACACAGTTAAATATTCAGTTCCCCATGAAGATGGGAGGGAACGCCGACAGTTCTCTACACGCAAAACAGGAATTAATTATGCATGACAAAAATGATTTCGCAACACTATGAAAAATACCAGGCAGACAAAAGAAATTGAAAAGAAATGCTAGTAACCAAAATAACTCCACGAGATGGTAATTGAGATAAAAAGCCCGTCTAACAAGGAGGTGGAAAACTTTGGAGACCCTTGTTGGAACAGCTACGCAACCGAGGCATTCACATACACCTTATTCGCTTGACAAGCCCTTGGTGATGCAGGGACTATAAGCGAAGTGAAAAGATGCCATTAGCACATTCAGGGTATTATTTTCACCGAAGGCTGCGTGCCATCGTCGAGGAGGAATGGGAACCTAATTACCGACCAAACCAACAAGGATAGTATAGGTAATGTAAACACGGAGCACAAACATGACCTGCGTGGAATTTTGAAGGCGTTCTTCAATAACAATAGTCGTTTGCCTGGGAGCATAGTAGCTGGTGTCCATAGTTTTAACCTCTAAATGATCCAAATGGCTGAATTGGTAGCTTCCACGGTCTGGCTTTGCCCCAGAGCCTCGTGTCTACTACTAAAGACTATCTTTCGGTCGCACAGGAGGTGGCTCCTGATTATTTCACCTGCTACCTGTCTACTAGTCCTTATCAGCCCCACGCCTTGTAACTTCTCCGGTAGGGGCCACTTTAATGGCAGAATTGGAAATAAGCAGACTTTTATTTACCTCCAGAATCAATTCTAGACAATGAGACAAACCAAAACAGTGAACCCAAATGACTAAAGTTCCGTTGAACCGTTCAAATTACCTTCGACATGAAATAATTAAAAAGTGCTACTTACTGCAGTAGAATCCCTGTTGGGGAAAAGATGAAGAAAGCTCTCCACTATCTCCGTTTCCTGATCCTCCTTTGTTTTCGTCATGTCCAACGGTCCACAGAACACCGATCCAGAGGCAAACGGTGGCAATGCGGAGAAGAGGTTTGCCCCACGTCGTGGCACTACAAGTTGACGCACGTAGGTGTTGTAGAGACCCACCAGCAGCGCCTCCAAAACTGCCGCCAAACTGGCCATGTGCGTCCCAATTGCGGAAGCCTTCTGTGAGGTGGGTAACGATGTCGGAGTCGATGTGGTAGTGTTGCATGATCTTGCCGTGGTGGCGGTAACGGAGGAGGAGGAGTGGGTAGAGGAATCAGCGGGAGCAGCAGTAGCGCCGACGTTTGACGTATTGGCTGGATCAGAAGTAAATCCGGCGAGAATACGACGAGTGCGCTGGCGGACGGTGCGGTTAAAACTGGGACGGCGAAGAGCATCGACAGAGACGACGGAGGACTTCTTAAGACGATGGCGTAGTGACTTGCGACCTCGGGGCAACGCTACCTCTGGACTGGTGGTAGCGGCCGCAGCAGAAGTTCTGGCGGTGACTCCAGTGGGAAAGGAGTATTTTGCGTGGCAATGCGACACTGAAACTCGCTGGTTGATCGAGAAGCTGCCAAAACTACTCGAGAAAGTGGCTGGTGAGAAAAGAAAAAAAGTAATCATTTCATCACATCCTGCTCCTCAATGGTCTGATGTTCGTATACACACCCTTCTTCTAGAAGTGAATGCCATCAAGTGATGAAAATATAAAGAGGAAACGTCCAATCAACGTCTTTGTCAAGTATGTATCATGAGGCAGGAGGGAGATCAAATGACAATCAAGTAGCAGTCCAATTTAGACAAATTGGAGAGCCACTTCAAAATCGGGTAAGTATAAAAGGCGAGCGTTATTTGTTAACCACACCACAAAAACTTTTCATAAATGAGAGTCAAACGATGAATGGGTCTTCAAGAAGAAAAAAGTGTCGAAAGTTTGGAATAACTTGAACGTAAGCGAATTTGTTGTCTTAAAAAATAAAATTTGACATTTATTGCCTTTTCCTAAAAACACACTCTTAAATGCAGTAGTTTAACGTAATTGTGATTTAATTCTTCACAAAATTGGGAACTTAGTTGGAGAGAGCAGCCTTCACTCCGCTACTCGCCATGACTTGAAAGTAACCGGCCAATCACAAAGTTGTAGGTGTGGAAGGTTGGAAGGGTGGGGGAGGCGAAGGCGGCGTTTAAAAGAGAAGGGTGGGGAGATAGCAAAAGTTCGAAAAGCAATGAAACTATAGTAAAACAAATAGACACTCCACTTAAATGGCTTGAGATTCATTTCAAAGAGAGGAAATTCTAAAAGTTGTGAAAATTGTATGTGTGTGTACGTATGAGTGCCTATTTTTGCATAAAACGAAGGAGTAGCGATTTGTGCCACCTAAGTACACCAAGCAGCTAGTTCTGTTTACCTAGCGACTTGTTTGCTTCGCAACAGCTTGGTGGCAATAAGGGCCGCGCCAGAGTGGATTTGCCTGGAAAACAAAATTGGTATGCGGATAGGGCGCTCTTCCAGAGGGACTTGCAAAGAAAAGTTGGACATAACGAGATCGCCGTGGTGAATATAAATTGCCCCAGAAGTCCGCTCAACCACCGCCATGCCGACGGAGAACGAGATGCATCTAAAGATCCAAACTTTGTTTCACTGCACACCTAGATATGCACGGACTGTCCAGTCTGCGCCCATCAGGACGCGGATAATAATTTCACCAGTGCTAATGAATGAATCATGAGGACGGAGAGGTGGCAGATGATTGGGTTTGGGGACAGCTGAATTTAAGCGGTGACTCCGCCTCCGCCGTGCTTGTGAAGCGGGTGTCTACGCAACTGCGAGGGAAAGGGAACCTAACGCAACTTGGCTAAAAAAAACTCCAATTTTCCCATAATCAATGTTTTTTTTGTAAAAAAACAAAGTTTTAAACCATTTTGGGCTTCGCTCCCGCAAAACAGTGCTATAAATGTAACAGCCTTTCTCAATTATCCTCAAGCGACAAGGTAAAAAGATTTTGAGGTGGGAAAATGCTGATTCCGTTTTCCTCGGGAGTTTGTACAATCCTAGTAATCATTTTGTGGCAAAAAGGACGTTTCTCCTCAGCAAAACCAAGCAATTCTCTCAACCTGCCGTAGTTCTGCAGACCAAGAGTCTATTCCAGTTAACCTAACACTTAACAAAGGAAACGAGTGTGGATTTCAAAGTGGGAAAAGAAAGTGGATCAAATCGTCAAGGCTAATGACACAGTAAAAGGAAAACGTTACTTCAAGCCATAAATAAGCATAAACTCACTCATTGCTTGAGCTGCTCACCATTTCGAGATGGACTGTGTGACATAAAGGCAGGGTTTCCGTTGATCGGTTTAGCATTTAGCCCTCACTCACTCCCGATTGAAGAACAGGCGCCACGCATCCGCGTCATGAGGACGACTCGGTTGGTAAGGCAATGGGTACACCATAATCAAGGTTATGCAAAACGTTTCGTGGCAATCCATTAGCCAAAACTCCGGTTTTAATGAGGCAACAGGTTATGGTTGGGAGTCATTTTATCCATTCCACTTCCGAAACGGATTTTTAACAATGTAGGTAGTATGGAGCTTTAAAAGTATTACCATGTAAAAAGAATGCAATTTTCAAACAAAATTTTTCCTGAAAGCGGTTTTGAAGTGCTAGCCGTGATTCAGTCGGTAACTGATTTTCATTGGCAGAGAGTAGGCAGACCACGAGATTAGGTTTACCGCCTTTCAGGTCAAAGAGAGTTTCACATAGAATTGACTAACACTAGGAGGAGGCCTGATCACAGAGAAGTAGCATAAAGAGACAGGAGAAGATTCCAGTAGTTCATCGAAGACCACGACGCCCCCATGCTTTGCTAGTTGGCAAACTGTGGCAATAAGCACCTTTAAAAACATACCTTCTCATCAAAGTGATTCAATCTGCCAGTCCGAGAGGATGAATGCATACCGTAACTGGACTAGAAAACTCCAATTCTGTGAGAAAGAGGGATGAAGTGAAGGCGCAACAGTCATACACATCTTGGATTGTCAGGTTTTGTTCATTGAAAGGTGAAATTCTGGAGCATTATTGCCTCATTTTCAAAAACTCAGATCACTTTAAGATTTTGGGACAAAAATGAGACAGATGACTATCAGGTGCTAACCACACAATAGCTTTCTGCAAATTGTAGTGACTTTGAGAACGCCTACGGTTGCCCAAAGCAAAGTCCTGTGTCGGTCGGTCAATACGACACCATTTACTGTGCCCTGAATCACCCTCCTTTTGCTTTCAACCCGCATAGCAAAACAGTGGCCTTCTACCACAAAACGTACACCCAAGACGATTTGCGCGTTTTAAGGCAGGAGGCGAACACCGCCTCTTTAATCGCCTCATCTTCCTCCAGTGGTTAGCCTACGTGCAAAGTGGACGATGGGGAGGCAAAGGAGGGCGATAGCAACAGAACTGCCTAAGTTGGGCCATTCTACAGAGTGCAAGCTTTCCACCTTATTGATGGAGTACTATAGACCACAGTGATTTATTTCACCAAAAAATAAGCAAAAATTGAGTTGGTCACTATTTCATAGGAGTGAGTCCGGTGAGGAAACAGTAACTCATGCCGCACCTTCAACTTCAACATCTTATCTTGACCGTGAAAGTTTGCAGCTTCTCAACAGCGTTATCAAAACACCTTTAAAATGGACATGTTCCAGTATTGTGGTTTTGAAATCGCGAAAAACACACATCACCCCACCGAATAGTCACCTACTAAAGATGGGTCAAGTATGCTTCAAGTGTACAAAAATAGGCTTCCACTTGAGGGAGAAATGGAATGACAAGCAAATTGTCATCGCTTTTCCCTCCTTTGAGCGGGATTCCCACCCCCACCCGGAAACGGTTGAGCTGCAATTATCCCACCCTGGCAAAAAGGGATGTAAGTAGAGGGAGCAATGTCATCGAGAGGCTTTAATCCTATGCCCTGCTTTGAAAAATTAGGAGCTAAAAAGAGCTACTCTTCCTCCTAGACAATCAAGAAGTCGCTAACTTAATATCGTAATTCAATTTCCAAAGATAACATTATGAATTTCTACTGAGGCCTGGAGGCCTCAAGGTAGAGTTTACATTACCCCTGTTCCCTCCTCCTACCTCTCGCTGCCAGCAAGGAAGCAATAGCAAAGGCAACACCCAGCTCGACATCCCATGTTTTTATCCAATCTGGCCTACCCAAACAAACGCCAGTTGAAATTTCTTTTCATTTCTTCTTAAAAGCAATAAATTCACAGCATTAATGGTGAAGGTTAGTAAAGGTCAATACAATTGGTAGGAGCGTCCCTTGAGAAATGGATCATTTTCGCCCTTCAGTCAAAAAGTAAGAAAAAGTGTAGATCCATTCGTAAGGTGGTTAAAACTACTCAGGTAAAACAAGCGCCAATCCTAAAATATTTACTGCCTTTGGGTAGACATGAAGTCATTTCAAAAGTGGGCAAAAAACAGTTCACCCATCTTACTTCAACCATCGCTACAACGTAAAATTGGCGAAGAAAAGACACAGCGGCAGCTTTGTCAGGTTTGCAACAGCGCGTTTGCAATCGAAAGCTATCTCCAAAGACAAATGAAACCTTATCCAGTCCCTAA
>NW_020170419.1:210866-212065 GCF_000524195.1 Echinococcus granulosus | reverse complement strand
GACTGACCAATTAAAAGAAAATTGGGATGCAGTTTGAGGAGAGGCCTCACCTCAAGACTGTAGAGCAAAACAATCCCACATTCCAATGGTGTGAGATATGAAATTTCCCGACACGTCTGACCGTCAGGTGGAATCTGGATCTAACACCAGCTAAACGGCACCAAAAGTAGTCGCATTCCCTACACCTTGTTACGCCATCTCAGGCGTCCATAAGCCTACGCACTTTGTTCTCCAAGCAAGGCCCAAGAAGTGCACGCCGTTCGCCATTGTTCTACAGCAGTTAATGGGACTGGCTCATAAATATTTATGAGAACCTCGAGAAAATACACGTTGCCCACTGTTGGAAGGCAGAAATAAGTGGAAACAGGAATTCCTCATTTCGCTTGGACACACGGCAGATACTGAGGTGTCTTGGAAAAAAAGGGAAAGCATGACGAAGGCGTGGCTTCGACGCATTCACTTCACTGCTACTTGTCAGAGGAACGACGAGAGGGGCGCCTATGCCTCCCAGTTGAGGCGATGTGTGAATGTGTGGGATGGTTTGCTTGACTGCAGGTGGACAGACAGGCAGTGAAGTGACCTAGTGATGCATCTTCACAACAGGATGTGCAATTGGAGCTGGAACGAGTGCACGGAATATGAACGGGTCACTTTCACCCTGTGGTCAACACACCGTGCATTTCGCATGCATCCACCTGAGCTACATGGTAAATGAGAAGCAAAGTGGGGCAAACGGTGACTCCAAAAGGTGAGATGGCATCATTTTAGACATGGCATAGAATGTGACCAGTCGGTGTGATGTGAAGTTGCGTCAAGTGTTTGCATAAATCAGCCTGCACACACACACACACAGCAACTCCTGAGTGTCTGCCTTGAGCCGTTAAATGGCAGTCGCAACTGGACTAGACGAAACAGGAATGACGTACTGGGGAAAGGCTAGTAACAAGTCGTAATGTCGACTGCGTGAGTGTGTAAAGCAGAAAAACACAAAGGTGGGAGCAGAGTGCGTCTTTGCAATCAGCCTGTGTAACTCAGAGGAGGAAGGTGCTGTCACGTCGCCTCTCCTGGTCACAAGCCACGTTTGAGTGACCGACTGACCGACCGACTGGCGTGCCTGATGGAAGGTGGATGAGGTGAATGAGAGGACAAATGTGAATGTGATTTTCTTTCGCTAACCGGATATGACGGTTTATCACTTG
>NW_020170419.1:187219-210766 GCF_000524195.1 Echinococcus granulosus | reverse complement strand
TGTGGGAATGGTGAAAGGGCGGCGTTAAATACGCCTTCAGAGGTAACAGCTTTTCAATGGCGGAGAGATGTGCGGTTCATAAGCGTACAGAGCACACAAGTTGCGGATGGACTACATCCACGCTCGGTATATTTCAAAACCTGGAAAGAGGAGGTCAAAAGGGATCTGCTTTGTGCTAGATTTCAGGAATTGCGGATTTACTCCATTGGATACTCCAGTTGAAATACCCAAATGTCGAATTATTCCACAAAAAAAGTAATGACACTAAAATTAGACCTTTTTATTGAAATTGCATCGCTGGAGCATATACTATTTAAATACAAAATAAGTAGGTGACCAAAGCAGCGGCGAAGTTTACTGTGGTAATTTCGTATAAGTTATAGAGACCTGTATAGGGGTTATAAATGACAGCTACTCGTCAGTATGTGGATGTGGCATCTTTTATTGCACACTGCTATTTTAATGGCATTTTAACCTTATCCTCATCCCGAGATATTAGGAGAGCATGATGGATGTCATTCGAGCTTATCTACCCTACAAACCGAGTTTAACTCGGTTGCAGAGATGACAAGCTTTTCATAAAATCTGTCGTACGACATTTAGGGAGGTTATGCTATCATAAATGGGGCAGTTGAACGAAAAACCGAGAAGTGTTTTAGGTAAATACGCTGACTCCGCCCACCCACCACTCAAAGTTAAATGCACTAGGTTGGGAAGAAAAACCATTTTTTGACATTAACGAATTACGCAGCGCTGTAGATTCTAGGTGAAGTAATTCGAAATTAGTGCGTCGGCAAAGAATGGCGGCAAAGAAGTTCGGGTACAGTTAGATTGACCAGAAGGTGAATGTTGTGGAAACAAATAACCGAATGAGTGATATACCACCCAATAAAAGAAGGAAATAAGTTCTAAAAACGCCAACTACTTCTTCACCTCTTTCACATACGTTAAAAATGTGCCTTTTGATTTACTTACTGACTACTTATCTTTGAGCATTGATTATCACCAAGTGATCCAGTATTCGTCCCACATTTCCGGAGTAGCACCACTAAACAGCCAGAAGAATATCCTTGCCTTGTGCGTGAATGTCTGTGTGGTTGCGTGATAGGCTGCGGGCGGAAGTATTCACGACGAACTACTCACTTGCTAAAGGCCAAACACTCGGCACAACCAGATAGAGCTGGACACAATGGAAGGAAAATCCCTTAGGCAACAACTGAGACCAGTCAAGTACTCCGAGGTAAGTCCTATTCTTGTGCGAAAACGTAAGTTCCAAGTAATCCTCCCCTTCTCTTAACATTAAACAATCACATAATCCCACGCAAAGCAGACAACTATGGAATGAAAGTGAGACAGGAAGGGAAGTGAGTAGGACCAAGAATTTTCTCCGTTTCTATAATGTAAAGCGTCTGATAAGGGATTAGCATAAACTTTCGTCTCATTGGGGAGAGATTTCAAACAATTCTAAAAAGGGTACATCAACCAGTTCGCTAAGCTCACGGAGGAAAGAGGAAAAATTCTCCCAGACTTAATAGCAAACATGTCTAAATGATAAAAACTTGAGCAGAATTAATAATCAGATGCAAATCGTGTGCAGAGCTTCTTTTACGTATTATTTTTCACATTACTTTGGAGACTGATTCCGACTTTTACAAGGATAGAGGGGCCGAATACAGATCGTGAGAAAGCAAAGCTTAAGCAAATGCAATCCCCGTGAATATTGTTGAAAATTTTGGAAGAATGAAACCGTTAAGCACTGTGGTAACTTGAAAGGAAACAGGACGAGTAGAGACAAGATGGCCCTTAAAAACTTGATGATTAGAGCACACGAATAGATATTCGGTGTAAAATCACTGGAAAACTTTTAAGATGGAGGGCTTTTGATGAGTGATGAGGGGTTTTCAAACAGCTCCCGACGATTTTCTATGAGTACTTTTGGGAAACCGTTGATTGTATCTAAAGTTTGGAGTCAACTAATAAACAATGAAAAGGCTTTCTAGCAGACCCAACAACTAGACCTGCGTGTAAAGTCGACGCGAAGGCTTAGCCATTTAGTCTTTCAGTGAGAACTTTACGACAAGAATAGCCAAACTTGATCTCCGTTTAACAATGCTGACTTTTGTGACTTATACTTTAGGAAACAACAGCCAATTGGAAGGAACGACATGAAGATTAAATCTGGTTCAGAAGCACTTGTTCAGGAACTTCCAAACAAATCTATGGTTATTATGATCATTCAAAAGCGGATATTAAGAACAATGAAACGATGTACAATAAACCACAAGATTTGAGGCTGAACTATTATAGTTCCTATAGTATAGTATTCTACCATCCCCAAGGGAGAAGACCTTGAACATGGGTTTTTGCAACTGAAAACTTAAGCAAATGTAATCGCACTAGGGTCCCTTAAATGTCATTTCTCTAGAGTATAGTAGGAAAATTAAATAGGAAAAGAATCAAAAATGGATCCCTTCCATGCTTACTGAAGACGGGAGAAACGCAAATAAAAATGCAGGCACGAGCACTTAGAACAAAAATTAGCAGTGAGATTTTATAGACTCACTTGAAAGGACGAGGTAAACATGCACAAGAGTGGGGATTAGATCCAAAACGATGAGCTGTAGGGCCGGGCTACTGCTTTGCGCGAGATCGTAGATGTGGCCGCAGATAGTCTGTGCCATATTTACGGCATCTGACGTGCAAACGGGAATAGCAAAAATTTCGTAGCAGAGATTTTGAATGGTCCCCACGATGAGGGGACTAGGAACAGAGGTGTCGTCGTTGACCTCTTCCTCAACCTTCTCCATGTGGCGATGCCGTTTGGCTGTTGTACTGATGGTATTGAACCACAACTGCACAGGTTTGGGGATTTTAAGTCGCATCTCTACACTGGAGAGGAGATAAAACACATGCAACTCATTCTAGCCTATTGTAAGGAATAAGAAACCCTGTACTAGTGAAATGCAAAAGCAAATTGGCTCAGATAATATAGAAGCACAAGTCAAGGAAACAGATTAACGAATATAAAATCGATGATTCACAAAGATAAGGTTCAAGTGCAACACTGACTTAGGGTGAATTCAAGGGGAATTTGTGAGTACCAATGCATAAAATAGATTTGTGATGAGTAAAATTGCCCTATGTTGACAACGTCAGTAGAGGAAAGCGGCAATTCGACTCCCTTAAGGAGAAGGACACATAAAGCAAAAAACAAATAGACAACTTTGCATAGTAGCAAAGGGAAATCGAAATCGCGAACGAACTCAGCACGCACAAACCATCATAAAGTATCTCAAGGACAACTGCAAGACGCGCTTCTTTATTAAAAGACTTAAACGCACCACGCAAAAAAAGAATTGATGGCAACAAATCTAGAATTTCTTAAAAAAACTGACTACTTGCAAATAAAAACGCGAAATAATGACGTTTGTTGCACATTTGTTGCACATCTGTCACATGTACTTCATGAACGATTGTTCTGGAAACCAAGGTGAGGAAATAAATCTAGTGACTCACAAAAACGCCTGTGCAGTGAAAATATAGTAACTTTGTTTTTATTAAAGGTGGTGCGAAAGCTGTGAATACAATTTCAATGTAGACATTTGATGACCGACGCAACCACCAATACCAGACATCTAGGCAAACTATTCGCCAATCGTGGATGCAAATAATGATACATGCATACGTAAGGGTTCAAAATAGAGCAAAACAAAATAACAACATCTTTTAGAAATTTAAAAGCTACTTTCAAAGCCGTTTTTACAACTCTCACCCAACTTATGTATTTCGATTTGTTTGTTTAGAAAAAACGGTTCACAGAGGTCAAAAAGTACAAATACTTTGTTATTTAATGCTGCATAAAAAGGAGATATCTGTTTGATTGCAGTTTTTACCATACATGCTTGCTTGATAAAACCATTTGGGTGAGAATAGGTCAATATGCACTAACCTAGTGACTGCAGACACCATTGACCCTTACGTGGAGCGAGACGCATCGGTCTCCGCTTCCCTATTCCTAGCGTTCTTTGACAGGCCTGGTTGATTCTTCTTGGACATAGTTATTAAAGATGAAAAGATGAAGAGGGAAAATACAACGATAAAGAAGGAGGGGAACCGCAGTCACTAAGTACGGGCGAGGACGATCCAGTGACGAGATTCGAATTTTCTGGTTGCCTCTTCCCTCGAAGGTACATTAAAACAACATTGGTATTGCACTTAAGCAGAAAACTTACTTCGGTTAAATATAGACAGGTCACTTGTACCCAATTCATAACACCATCAGATAACAGGTGTCCTCATCTAACCCGTTTGCAAGCCATAAGTGCGGGAAGGCAAATGTAAAAGCAAGGAACATCCAACCTGTTTCCTTTTTTAAAAAATCATATTTTGAGATTAGTTTTAATGCTTCATTGGCTTGTTTAACAGCTTGAGCATGCACATAGGTTTCTGCAGTTTGTGACTCTTCTTGGCCGCATGGCCACGGGGCCGTGCCAGTAGCTCCAGTCCTTCTTGCATCAATGATACTGCTATGCTACCGTGACCTCTTAAGAGTTTATTCATTTATTTATTCATTTTTTTATTATCAAATCTACCATGCAATGTGCGTCAAGGTTATTTTGTATGTGTTTGAGCTTACCATTTTTACGAACTTTGGTGTGGCGATTTTATGGTATTAGTAGAGGTCGAGCTATCGAGAATGCAAATAAGGTTTCATGGGCAATTTTTACCACCCCTGCTTAGCTTTGCATTTGTCGCCTCGTAAATAAAACTTTGCTATTGTTTTTATGGTGCCGGATATCACGATATCATTTAAAATGCGTTTATGCATTGGCTCAGTCGCGCACAAAGATTTTGTTGCATTGGCACTTTAAGCTGACTTTTGATTCTGCCATTAGAGTTGTCTGCACCCTAAATGTGGAAGGCATGCGTAAAGCTTGTGTTTTTGCCGCTGCCTACTGCTATTATTATCTTATTTCTTGCATACCTGTTTTGCGCGTCGATGCCACTTTATCTTCTCCCACGGTTTTCTAATTTCGGCATAGCTAGTGAGCCAAATCAAAACTTTTAATTTGCATTTAGTTTTGGATTTTAATGCTCGTTGCGCTTTAAATTGCTTTATTGGGGTGCCACTACCTATGAAAACTTGGTGGAATTTGTGAATATATCATCTTTTGTGATGCAAAAGGTGGAGTGTACATTTATACCCTATTTTATTATGTACACTTTACTCTTTAGATGATTTAATGGAATTCAATTTGCTTTCATTGAAGGTTTTTTAACTTGTGAAAAAAATTCCAAAATTTGAATCCACTTGCAGATTCCATTGAAGTGGAATTGGCGTTGATTAACACCGTTAAGGACCGTAATGGCCGAATTTCCCTCTTCAAACCCATCTTCCTCTAACGGTGTCATTTCGGGTTCCACTCAGTCAGCTTCAAGTAAGCGTACCCAACTTTTTCCTCTGCGCATTTAAAAACTCCAAAATTTGAATATCGACTTTTTTCCCTGTAGTCGGCGTTTTCGATGCTGAGGAGGTCCGAAGAGAGACTGTCTTGGTTGCAAAACCGCCTCTAAGTCCCGTCCCTACCCACCAATCACAAATCACTCATCGCTTCACCACCTCCAGTACACTCCCTCGAGCTCCGCAGACCTCCTCTCGAACCAGTCCGCCAATCGGAGCTGTCGCCAGCCTAGCAATCAGTGGGGGGATGAGCCAAGAAGAGCTCCTTCGCCTTGGCCAGAATCGTCCCCTGCCTGTCTCTATTCGCTCCACCCGTGCAGCCGCTGTTGTCTTACGCGGTGGAGGTGTGCGCGGAGGACTGCGTCGAGGCCATCACACTGCGCCTCCCGGAACTGTTCACATCGGTCGGGTGACACGTGTCGCCAGGTGTGATATTTGCCTATCCCCACCCGGGTCGGCGCTTTGCAGCTTCAACCCAAGTCCACGTAGTTCGCCTCTGCATCTAACCCGTGTTGGAGGTATCGTAGCTGACACCAACGACCGAAAGTCCTCACTCCCAGTACTACCAACGGATCAATTGGTAAGAGTTGGACCCGGAACCGTAGTGAGCACTCGAGGACAAAGCTACGCACAGATAAACTGGTACCCCCAACCTTATAAGTCGGCATCAATTGAGGCCACCTCAACGTCTACTTCGCCGCCGCTGCAGGCAACACGGAGTGTACCTAGCGGTAGCGGCACACAAGCCGAGAGTGCGATTTCTTCGCAAGTTTCTATGCTCTCTGATGGCACTGATAATGCGGAGAGTTGTGGACATGTGCCAATCTCGCCAGGTGGACATTCGACTAGTTCGGGTGAGTTTGGAGATCTTTTTTAATCGAAATTATCAGAGTACTGTCAACTTTGGTAGAATTTGAGTAGTACCATGCCAACGAGGCCTATGTTTTCAGATAAAAATAAGAATAGGCTACATACATAAGCTTATTTTGATCAATTCCACTTATTCGTTCCCTGATTGCAAGCCTTTTGGTTTGTATTATTACAAATTTCGGTGTTCTATTTATCGGATTTCTGATTTTCTAACAGTAACGGTAATCACGCCTTTATGATGTACCATGTTGGGGTTAATTTTACCTGTTTTCAGTCACAATCTCACTGCCTTCTCAATTACCAACTAATAAGATTTCTTAATTACATCCTTCTTCATGGCTGACTTTCCTTTTCTCGTGGGACCCGAATCAAATAGGCAACTTTAATTTTTACTTATTGGAAGGTTAACAACAAGGAATTCAATTCTCTAACTGCGTACAAACCGTTTGCGTTTTTATAGATAAAAAGGAAATATACCAAAATACCAGAAGTGAGTTTTTTGTTCAGTGGCTACTGCTCTATGAGTAGAGTACTATTATCCCCAAAACAGTTGGTTGTTTTGATTTTCGATGTAAAGTGGCATTCGTGCTCTTGGGGCAGTTCCTAAATCAGCCTTGTTTAACTGAGCAATAGTTTGTCTCACATTTGAATAACCCTGCCTGCTTTAATTTTCCTTTATTTCATCAGAATAGTAAAGCGACACCCCATAGAGCTTCAAATTCATCCCGTCCTCAAGGCGAGAAAATGTCAATAGTGTTCCTTTTTACATGAGACGTTGTTGTCTGTCTTTTCCTAAATTGCACATTTTCTGTCCTCATTCTTATTCATTGCCACGGTAAATCCCTCCCTGTGTGTGAATTCATTTTAAAAATGAGGTCCATTGAAAAGTCAATGTTGGAGGTCTTTAGAGTAGCACATGTTCGGGATTGATAAAAGAAAAAAAATTATGCTTAAAAGGTCAAATTCTGCCGTTGTAGTTGCTATCTCCAAGACTGCAATTTGAAAACGCAAATGATGGAAACTTTTTAGCCAATGCAATGAATTTGGTTGATTCTTATTTTCTTCGCAAAACATGATGTTGTACATCAAGTTAGAAAATTTTGCTTCCTGGTCTTTCTAAAAAACGCGTGTTATGACGTAGGCGTTTTCAGGTGGTGAAGTAACCCCCGGATATGTTCAACTTTCAATTTTCAATCATACAATCTGTAACTTCCCTTTTTGGAGCAACATGCATTTGCAAAACACTTTGTCTTCAAAGAAAGACAACGTGGCTCTGGTCAATTCGGATTTGGTCTCAAGTTTATTTGCCCGGCTGTCTGCCAAGAAATGGTGAGGGTCATTACGTGAGAAAGATCACCATAGGAGTGCGGTGGATGGATTGAGGCTGTAAGCCTTCCGTTCTAACATTGAACGTTAACAATCGTAACATATGCTACTGATAACTGAAAACCTCTCGGTATAATCCAATTGTCTTTCGTAAATAGCATCCATTTCTGGAGGGGATGCCCCGTGCGACATTAACGCCACTTTTCGCGTTATTTTTCATCTCTTTCATGAAAAGAAACCAGGTCATTTGCGTCGAACCTTTAAGAAAGTGAAAACACATGAACACGTCTGTGAAGTATCCAGAAGTATAAGCTAAACCTGTCAAGTATGACAATATCGAGAGAGGCGTGAATGTGTCAATGTATGCCATTACAAAATTGTCATTCAGCACCTCTCATAGTACAAATGGGGCTCGACTTTCAAAAGTGTGGGAAAAGTCTTCTATTAGCCCTATTTTTACGCATTTTGAAGGGAGCATAAATCGCGTGCTGCGTGACCACTTTTGATCGGTGGGACAGCTTGAATGTGCCAAAGTGTAGTGACCAAATTTTCTTAAACTGATAAGTCCCGTCCGGTGTCAAGTTTGCGCATTTTTCGAAGCAAACCATGACACTCCCTCGTGGTAATTTGTAGGTACTCGGAAAAAGGCAATCGTTTCTGTGAAAGATAAAACAAAATAGCGCTTTATACTATTTCCCTTCACCCCCACTCCCCCGTTATTTTAAAACTCCCATAAAATGGGAGGTTAAATCTGATGTCTCTGATTGGAGGCTTGGCTGCTGCGTTTACGGCAGTTAAACTTGGCTCCAAAGCTGCAAAACCCTTCTCGCAAAATTTATTGCAGCATTTAGAGGTGGTACGGTAGTAAGATTTATCGTCCATGAATGGCCTTAATCAGTGGGTGGATGCAACATGCGGGGGTCTTTTACCCTTCCCAAATTAACAGTTGCATATCTCCTATGAGGGGATTTCGACAGTGTTTGAGGGATGAAGTATTCCACTTACTATGGGTCATACGGATCAGCCTAAATGACAAGTAAGTTGCTCGACACTTTTTCCTGGTTTCTAGACTCTCTGCTGAGGATACTATATACTGCGGACTCCCCGGGGCCGATTAATAACGTCGCATTTTACCCTTTCGACAGTTGAAGTACCAATGCGGAACTTAAATCTCGGCTCCTGTCCCATTCCATCTACCTCGGAGGAGGGGGTTCATTTTTTCGGCTCCTCCTACACCGCCACTACGGCTGACTCGGCCACCGCCACCACCTCCACTAATGCCACCATGACCGGCTTAGACGCTGTTACGGGTCAATCACCACCCAAGTCAGTTATCCAATTCTCTGAGGGACTTCATTTGTAATTTTCCTTTCTTTAAAGTTCTCTTTATTGTCTATCAATACGGACTTACGGTGATGATTTATTTTCCTACCCAGCTTACTAAAAATAGGTAAAAAGTTGACTTGACATAACATGTCAAGACGTGACATTTCCTCGAGTATCATTCTATCCCAACAAAAGCCTCCAAGAATGGGCTTTTAGCTGACTCTTTTACCGTAAGAATGGCTGTCATGTAAACCGGTCCTTCAATTCGTCCACGCCAAAGTAACTCTTCATCTTCTTCCTTCTTGTTGTCAAGGGAAGAAGGTAAACTGAAAACCATCCTGAAGTCTGGCATCATTACTTACTTCACCTGTTTATAAAGGCGAAAAAAACTCCTCCTTTTTTACTTTTTTTGCACATTTATTCGTCCATGCCTAGGCAGCGAATCCGCTTTGTGGTGTGGTGCATGACTTCAAAGGTATGCGGATAAATTACGATGTGTTTTTCCCCTAAAAGGAAGAAAAAGGGAGGCAAGGGGCAAGACCCAATAGCAGAGAGTCTTTCGCACACCTGAAGATGACAAAATTGACATTTGAGAGGTCCGAACCATCTTGGAGGATCTTCATCAACTGCCTTCCGCTTGTCAAGCATCTTTGTCTTTTAACCGACCAACTGACGCCCCTTAAGTGTTTTTTTCCAAAGTGTCAGGCAGGCTATGCAGAACACGTGGTCACTTGTCAATCAGTGTCACTTGGTTAATGACATGACAAGACGTCGAAATATCAGAAAAGCGTGTCTCATTGTACTTTTTTAGGAAAAAAACAAATGGGAAGAGGGGTTTAAATTTAAAGGAAACAAGGAACTGGAATATCTAATTGACATTAGTGGAGAAGGAGGGAACCGCTTTCGGCTGGATCAAAACGTGGTTCTATGACCTGTTGTAGGATTCCGTTTCTAGAAGGGATTCAGGATAATAAAGAGGCTATCAAACCCGTATTGATGGTGTTGACATTCAAAAGGTTTCCACTTCTTCGGAGGCAAGGATGAGGAAGAGGCGCAGACATGGAGTTGGCTACTTCCCTCCAGTAGCCAATGGCGTAGAAAGAGAGATGCCTGTAGAAGAAGAAGCAGCACTCCATCACGGGGTTGCTTTTCTTGGTAAAAAAATATCCCTAAGGTAAAAATTCATTTCCGGATGAGTAGACTGAAGAGAGGAAAAACTGATAGATGTAGAACTTTCGGGACATTCAGTGAACCATGACTACTGCCACATACAGGGGGTGAAGGAAAACTGGAAGGCGATGAGAGCTGAATAGGGGAGTGCTTGATCCCCCCAATGCTGTAGAAAACAGTGCCCAGAAAACGATGGCTAAATAGTTCCTTACTGGGAAAATTGGACGAATTTACTTCATGGGAGTCTTCTTGGAAGGCTTTCGCAGCCCCACTGATATGCATCATAAGTTGTGGTGATTAAAAGGTCGCAGTAAAAAAAGGTCAAGATGTTTTCCTTTCGAGTAGGGCCTTCAGACCTCTACAAGATCGTTAAAACCCAGTCGGTGTGTCCTTTACGAGGCAAAAAGGGTAGGCATCAAGATATCATGGAGGCGTTATTAATGTATTTTTTTGTTTTCCCTTTAACCGACATTTCGTCCGCTTTGGAAGATACCCTAGTTCCGTGTCACCCAGGGCTGGACAATGTCCGTGAGAGCACAAGCCCAAAAAGGGAGTTACTAATTTAAGGACGAATTGAGTTAGATTCACATGCTGTTTTGTTTCCATTTCATTGTCTCCTAGTCCTTTTTTCTGGATTCCTTCCAGCTCTCATGGATGGAAGCTTCAATTGTTATTGGTCTTCCTGCGAAACAGGAATTTGGGAGGATAATAGCCGGGAGCAGACGTCGCTTTTTTAGCCCCTTCAGTCGGAAGTCCCCACAGACTTACATAACACGCAGCAGATAGCCATAGAAACGGGAATGTCTGCCTCTTTCTACTGGGTCCACTCGCAGTTCCTGTCAACGTAGTGCCCCACTCCGAGGGTTGCCTTATCAGTTTGGAAGATGTATTATTGAGGTACAGCGGGTCTGAAAGGTTACAGGCGTGTTCAGTCTGCGGAGGCCAAAGGGTTTGCATCTTTAAAGAAGGTCCTACCTCCTTGTAAAGTTATTTACTCTATAGCCTGCGCAGTAGCCTTCTGTTTAAACTGGAGGGGAATTCTAGATGACACACTGATTCGTTCGTCTCTCTACAGTCTTCAATGTCCGAGGTCAAAGATTAGGACTCCGGAGCCCCTCGAACGTTCACTTGGCTATTTCCACGATCACGAGCTCTACAATTTATCCTCGAGGAGACGAACAGTTATTAAAAATGT
Organism: Echinococcus granulosus; assembly: GCF_000524195.1. Taxonomy (NCBI): domain Eukaryota; kingdom Metazoa; phylum Platyhelminthes; class Cestoda; order Cyclophyllidea; family Taeniidae; genus Echinococcus; species Echinococcus granulosus. The sequence goes on along the minus strand of NW_020170419.1, from coordinate 199,418 downwards.
CAAAAGAGCCCTGAATGCGTGTCGTGACAGTCCCAACACCATGCTAGGCGACCAAGTAACTAGCTCAAGTAAAAGTTAATTTTACTTCCAAAAATTTGCTATCTCTTCTCGGCAGTGATTGAAAACTTGGTCCAGTGATTGGTGGCATTTTATTTAACCAGCTATCAGAAAGTCGTCTGGCTGTGTCAAAAGTGAGCAGTAATCAAGTCAAGACTGGAAATCGGATCCATTGTTGATTGATAAGATAAAAGACCATTCGTTCGTAAAGGCAGTTTGTTTTGGCTCCTCTCGTGGTCACGTGATGTTCGTCAATTTGAGTCCTATTGTTTCGTAGGTCACAATGGAATCACATGACCCCACGTCATTTGACCGATCACGTGGCCAACTATCATTCCAGAAACCGGTCAAATTGATGGTACGAGTGAAGAATCTACTCCCCATTGATCCAGCTAACAAAGAACAACATAAATTTTGTTTTTCTCTTGTTAAGAAGCCATCAAAGTTATTTTTTTTTTTTTGCTGTTCAATTCAGAGGTGAGACCACCTACCAACAACGGTTGTATCATCAACACATTGCTCGGAATGTTCGTAATCTTCGACGCTATCGCCACATCTATGGCGATTCGGTAAGGCCACCCTTCTTTTCTTTGAACAGAAGGCGGAAAAAATGATGACATATGGTCAAAGCTATTTTAAAAGGCGCTAATTTTAACATTTCCACTTCAAATTTCTGGTTCTTTAAAGACCTGATAGGTATAGAAAAAGCGAAGTTGACTTTTGACAGGCCTAAGTTGATTCAGCTGACTTTATGAGGTTCTACGAGAGGACTTCTTTCAAAATACCCACGAGGTGAAAATAACCCCCCTACCGTCTTGCGTACTTTGAAGTTGACCTCGGTTCTGGCCTCAACCAAGGCGCCCTCCAGCGAGGAGCGAGAGAACTGCACCAGTTCAGCCCCTTCCATGCAGCATCGACGAAGTTCAGCTGACGAGGTGCTGATAGTTCGAGTGGAGGGTGAAAAAGGGGAGCCCACATCACCACTATCGCCACCACCGACATCGACCAAGTTGATATCAAGCCTGGAGCAGCGTCGTAGACGTCGGCACCTCTTCATTTCCCATCGGACTGTTCACAGTGAAGCACAGCGACAAGTGGACGAGGCGATTCCCGTGGCGAATGTCATTGTGGCATTGGAGGGTGATGAAAACACCGTACGTTTGGGTGTTTGTAGTTCTTTTTTTTCTAAGGAAGATTTGGAATGCACCCTGTTTTGCTTCTCCCTCCTTTGATGATCCGACTGGAAGACTATTTCACTCATCCCACCCCAATTTCTTCGATTCCAAGGAAAGAAAAAAACATTTTATGGGAACTGGGTGCTCTAATTAAGGCAGAAAAGCAATTAGTGAAGGTGCATGCATGAGAGAAATTTTTTGTGTCTCCCATCTAGCTTCACTTTTCGCTACAGTTGAATGCCCTTTTGGGACCAAAAAAGGTAGCACGACAGAAATGCTGCAAGTTTGTTTTATATATTTAATTTTTCATTTTTAAAATGTGAAATTCATGCAGGAAATAAACCAACTTAGATGTCGGTGAAATACGTAAGAATGCTCTGATTTTTCCTCTCGAGTTGAGAGTCTGATATTAAAAGGGGTTTTACTTTCGGTTTGTCTGAAGTAAGGAAATACTTACGTCGGACCGTTCGTCGAAGAGATTCGAGTTAGGGTTTTGTATCCTCTAAGACTTGCAAAAGATGACATGAGGCCGTGTCTCATCTTCCCCTTCCCCTCCCATCTCTTTTCCTCCCACCCTTCCTCTCTCCCATCCCAAAGGAGTGAAATCTAGCTGGGATATGAGGTCCCTGCGCTGATAGGAAAGTTCGAAATAGCACAGAACACAGATAAAAAGTGCCCTACTGACGGACTGTCAAAAATCTACGCGTATCTTTGACAGGTTTGTTCAATCTTCAATGGGTCATAGGAGGTATCCATGCCTTGTTGTAAATTCGCCCAATATTTTGATCATCTGACGGCCAACCGTACAACAATTTATCTCTTCTAGAGGAAGAAGGAAGCATCTTCACGAGAAATGCACCCAAGCTGCCTTAATTTCGGTTAATATGGCCATGAACACTTCTGCGGTCGCCTTTATTCATCCCAGTCTCAAGCGTCTTTGGTAGCCGTTGCCATCAATGCAGCGAACATGGCATTTTTGTTAACTCTCTCAAGGTAGCTGAATTATGCAAGCTCTCGGCCACTTCCCTCCTCTGCTAGAAGGTTCAGAGGTGCGATGAAGCCTGCGAAGCCTCTCCTTCCCCAACAACTCTAGAGCAAAGGGTGAAACGATCGTCCTTCCCACTGACGAAGGCATTGAGGAAAGGGTACAGCACCTCCAGATGAGACTCGACGCTTCTAACGTAGCACTTCAAGACTTCCCTGAATGAGAAGAAAGACATAACACCCGATCAGAATATGCATTGTCGACGAACAGGAGGGCTTGGGGCTACTGACATGGTCCTGAAGCCAGGCCGCCCGTCGGAGCCCCTTAGATGGTCCGTTACCAAAACCTAGAGTTAAACAAACAATTAAAGTATTGAATCTATGATGGGGATCAAGGGATAAATGTGCCCTGAAATTTAAAAACTACTAGAATATGTTGAAACAACTACAATCGCCCCATTGACGTTTAAAGGGGGATGCCAGTAAATACCTCTCCACTCCTCCCCACTCCTCCATCCCCCAAGATCTAAGAGCGCCTTCATTACTGCGAACGCTTGAAACAGGAGTAAACAAGTCTTTGACCTTTCCACCGCTCAACTTCCCCTTAAAAATAATGGAAAAGTTAATCGCTTTGACATCCCACTTTATCATCTTTTGCGCAGAGGAGTCATCATCCTGCACAAACATAATCTCGACGGCTCTTGAATATCCTACTTTTTTTAGGAAAAAAGAAAGATTTTCTCACTTTTTTACACTGTCTGCTACATAAATTTAAAGTACTAACTTTTGCCTCCTTTTTCTCTCCCCTCCCACCCAATCACCTTGGGGTCCCCTCCTATGCCCCTCCAGTTGAACAAGTCACTTCACCAGCTCCCTCGTCGAAGCGCTTTCAGTAGACCGGGCTGTTGCAAAACAGTCGAGATGACTCGCTTTGGTCTTGGCGCCAATTGATGTCGCCTAGATAAACAAACAAGGAGCTTTCCTTCTTCGCCCCTTTTACTTATTTCCCTTATTTCGTTGTTTTACAGAGACCGCCCAAGTCTTTGTGGCTTCATCGGAGGTGTTTCGTATACAATGGATATATATTCTTAATTTCTTTAACGGAGAATGTGGCCTCGGTAATCTCCACAAAAACTAAGGTGAGTTGGTGATGAGAAAGGAAGAAAAAGGAGGACAGGGAAATATTTACTCAAAACTTGTAAAAGCTCCCTAATGCTTGCCAAAAAGAAAAACAAAAAGGCGGTCAAACATGTCGCTAAAGTTTAGGCGGCCTTTAAACCCCCCCGTTGAAGATCGTCTTGACCATAAATGATTCCGAAGAAATTCTTTTCACAAAAAACATAAATTCATGCATTATATGGTGAAGTTTTTGCAAAAAATTTAGGGGGAGGGGTTTAGACTCTTTTTGTCCTTCCGGCATGGCTCTCGATGTCACCTGCTCATCCGCGCGGGTGTTTAATCTGATCGCCTGTCGCCTAAAAAGAAGGTGCATTCAAACAAACATCTATTACAGCATGAATGAGGATTTGGAAGAATGGAAGCTGTTCAGAAGTCAGTAAAATAATTTAGTTTAGTTACCGTCCAGTCTGTTTAAATACAGTCGAGGTGGCAAAGACAATTTGTTTGGCGACTTAAACAATTTAAAATCATATTTTTGTGATAAATTAGTGGCTCTACTTTTTATCTTTTTTGCCTACTTTGGTCGCTTGACGTCCGGGTAGATAAAGTGAGAATTCGCTAATTGGGAAGAAATTACTTTTGGCTCGGAACTTCAAACACACCTTCCCCCCTCAACAACCCCAGTGAGATGTTTGCAAGTCCCATTTCAAAGGTCAGAGCGCTGTGTGGGGGCAGGCTTGCAGAGGACTGAAGTACCAGCACAAGGGTATTTTGTCGGCGTCAAAAATAGGAGACAGGTTGTAATGGCTAGTTGTACCAACTGGTTTCGCAAACAAACAGGCGGAGGTAAAATCGCCACGATGGAGGTGGAATGTTTCCTACCTGGTGGGCAGCTTAGCGCTGGAGACCACTAAAATATTGCGTCTCTGGTGGCAGATTTTTACTCCAGCACCCTGGTCGAGCTCGTCTGAGCAACGTCCTCGGCGCTCAACGGTACCTGAGTGGATGTATGGCTGAGTGGAGGAGAACATTTTCTCTGATGAGGCCACTCTTTATCGCCTATTTTTGGTCTCAAGAACCACTTTAAATCCCCAGTAGTAAAGTTATCACGCGCTTGCTAAAAAACAACCTAACACGGTTTCTATTTTTATCACACTCCGACTCCAGTCCATTAAAGTTCATCGATGCGAGCGCTTTATGCAGGAAAAAAGGAGAAACCAAAAACTGCCTCCCCCCTTAATCAAGCACTGGCAAGTGAATAAATGGAGTTGTCTTCATTCCTAGACTGAAAAACCTCCTCTCCTAGCGCTGTATTTGACCTTTGAAGGCGCGCACACACACATACAGTCACTGATAAAAAGGCCTCGTTGTGGAATTCGCCTTTTATTTCGCTAGGTATGGCTTTACGTCATGAATAATTAAGGTAAATTTATGCGCTTTGCATGTTTGATTTTAAAGCAAAACCCTCGAAGTGTTGCTTGGTGTGGAATTGGTCAAAAATAGCCTCAAAGGTATGTCCTGATCATTAAAGCATCGTTGGCGATTGCAACAAATGGGGATCCACAGGACTCAACTATCTTGGTGGAAATGGATCATTATAAGGGCGAAAAATACCCACTTTGATGCTCTTTTGTGGAAAAGTTCTGTGGTGTTCATAACCTGTCTTGAAAAGTTGAAATAATCTTTTTGTTTAGTACCTGACCAATTATCAAGGAAGGCGTTCTGTACTCAAACAAATTGTAGTTTATGCGAAAACTAACAATGGACCATTAAAACAAGACGAGGTAGATCATTTAAAGTTCACATTCAAGAAGTCAACTGATGACAACCCGTTTATTCAACAGCGCAAAATTATCGCCTTCAGTTGCTTACTCAACTTTAGCAAAATAACTGAGCAAAATTTCTATAAACACGCTTTTGCTTCTTTGAAAAAAGTGGGGTTGCTGTTCCACTTTACCGCTTTTTTCGAGTGGAGCACCCCACTTTTTGCTGAACATTTTATGAATTAAAAAAGACATCAGAAAACAAATTTTCCCAAAGGGAATTACTTCCCTTTTGTTTCGTGTGTTGTTGTGTCTGATTTTCAGAAGTGATTTGTTTTTGGGACTTTTAGACCTGATTTATTTTTCTTTCCGGAGGAAAGGAGTTGCATTAAGTCGGGAATAAAAATAGAAAATCTGGAAGGTATTTGACACCGATTTCCCTGTTGAAGTTGCCATCTATAATGCCCCTCCAGCCATAAATTCCACCTTTCTTGAGTATTGTCTACGGAAGCCAGGAGGAAACCCAATCCTAGTCAGCTTCATTCTTGTCCCTTCTTATTTTGCATCCGATTGAGTTATTGCCTGGCGTCCACGAAAAGTTGATATTATTTTTCTATTAGCTTGTTGAAGTATCAAGGGAGTACGGCGGATGGGGGTGAGAATGAGATCAGGTGGTATCTTCCACTCCAGCCAAAGTGTAAATATTTTCGCCTCGTTATGCTGCGTAGTGCTTCCGATCAGTTCATTTCGCCAATGCTGGCGATTTTTGATGAAAAATTGCCTTTTTTACGCATTTATTTTGCATTTGGTTGTAATAGGTGGCCAAACCTCAGACTTCAGCAAGCGACCAGCAGTGTCGGCCGCTGCGTAGTCGGCTAGGCATGGAATGGTGCCTTAGGGGTGTGAGGCGGTTACCTAGTGGGTCATTTGGGGGTAACCAGCGATGCGTTTATTTGCCAATCCGATGCATATGAGACTCGCTTTGATATTTTTTTCCAAGATTTACGTAGCTGAAGCAAGAAACATTTAATTGGTCCATCACTCACGTTAAACATTGCCAAATGTTTTTTTCATTCTTGACACCATAGTCTCGATCACCGGCAATGACACGCAGTTTCCCACTATTGTCAGAAATGAGGTATTTGCCCAAATCCGAGGCATGTAGCCTTGTGTAATTCATCGCAACAATCACTGTTTGGTCCACTTACGGACTGTACGCTCTAGTAGCATTTGCCGCGCCCTCTCCTAATGCCACACATTAAATGTGATGGCGAATTTCTCTTGCCTTGGAGCCTCTTCATTGCCGGGTTCCGAAGAAGCGGAAATTGGTGGAGGGCAAAATAATGCGCGCTGTAGTGATGATGGGGTGATGCGTTTGCCCCAATGCTTTAAAATGCATGCCTAGAAACGATGAACTGAATTTAACGTGACCTTAACAATGGCTTAACCAACTTTTTTTCAGGTATTTATTAGTTCATATCCATTCCATCGCTGTTATCAGGCCTAATGGATAGGTGAAAGCTAGGTAACGTTTCTGTTTTATTGGGTTGATGCCAAAGCACTGGAGTAAAAAACTCCTTTGCAAAGGTTTAAGTATTTTTCCGTCTTTGTTTTTTTTGTTAACTAACTAATATTCACGAAAAATTCCTTGTTGATTTGACTTTACTCCGCCGTGACATTTTACTAGCTGCACAAATTAAAACGTCCCATCTCCGCCAGGTTGATTTATTGCATTTTAAAATTTGTTAAAAATGGAATGGAACTTTGTTTTTTCTTGCAAAAAGGCATTATACTTTTTAAGTTTTCGCAAACAATGCTTACTTCTCAATATTTTTATAAATTTTATTTGCTTAAGGAACTTTTACCAGTAAGCTTGTGCCATTTTTTTGTTAAATTGGGTTCACGAATATGACCCTGAGGTAACCATGGTAACCACCGAATTGAGAACATTGGCTTAGGAGTCACTAGGTGTGAACAATTCAAAGTGGTATGTCCTAAGACAATCCCCTAAAAGTGCATACGTCTGTGTCCAAGGCTCGGGCTTTACATAATTGTAAGGAGGAATGGGCAAAGTCTATTCCACCGCTGGAGAATCGCGCCCACCGAGGGGTCGATATAGCACCTGGTGTGCGTAAATCACACAGCTTAAGATAAACAAGGAACTCCCTCGCCTTGTATGCAGGATCGTAGCTTGCTGCCCCACTACCTACCCACCTGGCTAGCTGGATAGCTGCTGCCTGCCTGTCTGCTTGCCAACCAGCCAGCCAGCCAGCCAGCCTTGTTGCTCCAAAGCACCAATCGTAGGCGCATTTTGTCCAGTCGCTGCCCAATATAGTCCTGCGCCCTTAGGTTATGGTCAGGCATGTTCCCATGTCCTGTGCGGAGGCATGTTCCAATGTTAAAAATACCCACTTCCCCCGGGGTAGAGGCGAATACAAGAACACACACTGGTGAACACATGCATTGGGGCTGTTCGGATGTACTGTCCGTTGGCGGTTTTATGCGAGGCTCTTGGGACAGGCATTCTGGGTAATGGTTCCTGGATTTTTGTGATTTGGGAGGCATATGGCGGTGGCTTAATTAACGTCGCGAATTAAATGAATACCTAGCATTGCGTCCGATTTACTGCCAGCGATGTTACGAGGCTGACAAATATTCGAGCTACCTTTGCTAGGGAAGTATAATCAAAGCCCTACAACAGTGGTGATAGGCGACAGGCCACAGAGCTTCCGTTCCGTAATGCGAGTTGCCCTCGATGGGACTCCTCGGTCCTACTTTTCATTGGAAATTGTATTAATTGGGGTTATTTGGATGCAGGAGGAGATACCCTGTACCAACTGCGTCTTTCACTTGGTAAACAAATTAAAGTGCACTGCATCTTTCTTTAAATGGGAAAGTGATGCAGGTTGAATTGACAGATTTTGGAGATTGTGTCATTGGTTGGTAGCTGTGACATGCCATTAGGCCGGGAGCTGCTATGACATTTGCGGTTGATTTTTGCTCGAGCGAACTCGCCCACCCAAGAACTTTCCCCACCGAGAAGCATCTACCTTTGAAAGGCTCGGCATTAAGCTATTGTTCATTTAAGCCGTTTCTGAACTTACCGTTCCAAAAATGCATTCCCTACCTTCTTCAAATTCTCCGTAGCAAATATTTTTGCTAAAAATGGGTTTTTTTAGGCAAACAAACACAATTCCCCCGCCCCATTTAGTTCAGCAGATACGGCGGACTGATGCATATCTACCCATCTCCCTCATCTTTGATAGGCGTGCTTACAAACGACCGCTTGCACTTTGCAACCTCCCTACGAAGTGCAGAAAGTTATTCGATAGTTACGCGGCGTAAATACTTACCACGTTGTTTAAATTTAGTCCCGCTTCCTGTAGTCGGAGTCGAAGTCACCCATTCCTCATAATTTTAAATCAACCGTTTTGTGACAAAGGCGTTTTGAACAACACGGCCTTGGCTTGGAATAGCCCTGTTTAAAATGACAAAAATGCCAGGGACTGCAAAAACATGTGCCATTTTTTGATTTTGAAACGTTTAAGTAGTCAAACAATCACATTTCCTCATGAAATACCTTCCAGCGATTAATTATTTTTCTCATGCAACACCACAGCTTGTCATTTCGTCTTCACCTTCATGACATGTTGTGTTCAATCTCCTTTGCAAAAGTGTGCATCCAACGCGCCGTTTGTTTTAGTCAACCTGCTTTGAGTTCATAGGAGTAGAGCGGGAAAGTTGGATAGAGAGCGAAACGAATATCCCCTAATGCATCACCATCACCGATACTCTGCGAAGATTATGCTCGCATTAGCAAGTGGGCGCTGCCCTTAAAAAGGTAGCAAAATGTGGTGGAGAGCGGGGCGACCATTTTAAACTCCCCTCCCAACCCTCCTGCCTGCGTTCATGCAAATGCAAATTCGTTTGCTGCACGATCACACACTCCGCTCTGCGCTGTCTAAAAATAGTTGATCCGTACACTCTAAATTGCCGTAATCTGGATGCCACCCCACCCTCTTTTAAAGTAGGCCGCCCAACCCCTTGTCCCCCCCTCTGTCGATTAATCAGCGTCTGTGTGCCACCAAAACTCCCGCGCCGAAGTGGAGCATGAAGGCAGCGTTCCAAAATACTGCCTCGAGTAATGTTCGCGTGAGATGCGATTGTTGTACGCTAATTACGCGGATGTTAGGGCTTTTAAATGGCGCTCCGGCGCAACGATGGCCATCGATTTTTTCATTCAGTCCCCCGAGTTATTAAAACAAAACGCAGGACTTCTCACTAAAGTTTTGAAAGAAGAAGTGCCTTATCAATTTACTTAACATTTATGGGAGCAATTAATTCTCTGGTGTTATTAGTAGTCTATCAGCTAAAAAATCTCGTATAAATTTCTAAATAATTTAATTTATTGCCTCGTTTTCTTTTACTCCTCAGACAATTAGTGGGAAGTTCCATTGTTCTCATATTTTTCATCCACTCATATCGTTCTCATTTTTAAACTTTTTTTAAAAAATTTATTATTATTCGAACTTATTGTACAAACAAATGTTGCTATGGATATTTCTAAGGAAGTTAGGCAGAAAAGTCGTGCATTATTCACTATAAATTGGAAAAAGTAAATAACCTTAGTTTGATTTGGTACTATTGAACCTAGGTGTGTTATATAAGGAAAGATTTTTCGCCTATAGAAGATCTGAAATTTTAGAGGCGTAACTGTTAGGCCTATGTGGCCAAAACTGCGGTTCAACAAAGTACTTAATCCGTCCTTTATTTGCGTGCTGTTTCCAATATTTTCTTGGCTGGTATTTTTACTTAATTAGAAACGGGCATTATTAGGCTTTCATGAGGACGAGAAGACTTTTGATTCCATCCTCAGTGTTGCACCTCGGTGATTCCACTGTATCGGGCTTTCGCCCGTTTGAGGACTGTACTGGTGGGAACGCGGATCCACTGGCTTCGCGTTGTTCAGGGCTGAGGAATGTTCGTAGAGAAGCTACTCAGCACAAGACGGTTTGAAGTGGCTTCATATGCGCCTGTTCCACCCTTCTCCCCCTTCCCAGCCGTCTGTCTGTGTCCCACTCAGCCAGTAGAGATGCAGAAATCCTAACACCTTTCATGTCTATTATGGTTTCAGCTGTCGTTAGCCTGCCCACAGACCAGGAATTTGGAGATATAATTGCCAGTGACAGACTTCATTTTATTATCACCCGTCGAGATTCTCCCCGAAACCAGCCATATGGCGTAGATGTCTCTCTTTCATGACATCATGACTTGATATTCAGCCATAGAAACGAGGGTGGCTACTCTTTTCGGATAGGATTTGCCCACCATTGCCACCAAAGTAGCGCTTCTCCCCCTCCCTCCGAGTGTTGCCTCAAGTCGTAATGAGCCATAAAAGAGTTAAGCGGGAAGGCCGTAGGTATGGCTGGATTGCTATATCGGCAAGCAAAGGCAAGCAATTTGGAGCCTAAAGACCTCGCCTGCTTAAATTTACGGGATTGAATATGGTGGGCGGAACTTGAGCTGATCTCCTCTAGATACCCCGTTCAAGTCGCTTTTCATCAAATTTTCTTCTGCTGTATGACCCCTGTTTAAGGCGCAATTCGAGATGGCAGAATGATTAGTCAGGAAATGAATTGTGAAAAGATAAAAGTCCTCCATTCTTGACACCGAAGCAGGATTATGTGAAGCTACTGGTACTTCACTTCTTTACCTCCATCAGGTCCTGTAAGCTTCGTATATGCGGTAGACTGCAAATGGCGGGGTTTGAAAGGAATTTTTCGCCTGCTGGAGTCTAAAAAATTATGCCTTAGATCACAAATGTACGTGGGAAAAATCTTTGCCTTACAGACAGTCGGGACAACTAGTCTACCAATTGGAAGAAAGGCCTGTCCTTTACAAGACAAGACCCCATAACCGTAAAAGATTTGCACTTTAATTGCTGTAGAGAGTCGATACCGCGTCATCCTCCGTTGCTTTCCAATAATAGTTCCCCGACTTCCTCTCCCCTCCTTTCTAAGTTATGACCGTCACCCTCTCTTGACACTAGGCCATCACGTGATCCGTTGGGGGAAAGAACTGACAGTCGAAAGCTAGAAGTGCGGTAGAAAAGGCAGTTTAGAGGCTGAGATTTTTTCTGGACTCTGGAGACACGAGATTTTATAAAAATGTAATTTACGACATTCTAGTTTGCATGATCGATGAATGCCTCGACTAGTAATGCATCCCGACTTTTTTCGAAATCGCGCAAATTTTTTCCCGGCCTTCGTATGAATAACTTCTTCAAATAAACACGTGATTCTGGTTTTAAATTCACCGATTTTATAAACGTTGATAAGTAGGATTTTACTTAAAATTTACACGGGAAAAAGTGCATCAAATTTATTTCGAAAATACAAACCAACTTTATGCTCCTGGAAATAAAATGTCGTGCTATAAATTATGCATATTAGCTATGAAAAATTGACCAGTTTTACCAGTTAAAATTTCCCACGTTTCTGAAGCTAAAATATTTATGGATTAGTTTCTAAAAATGAATAGGACGTATTTCAAAATCCCCTTATGGGTCCAAAATCGTAATGTCGCATTTTTAGAAGCATAATTCCGTTCTTTAGTGCAATCTTGAAACTCCTTCGTACGATTTCAACAAACTTCTTTAAAAGTGCAAAATTTTAAACTACGTTTTGCGATTTAACAGCTGAATTATTTAAAGTTTGTGTGTAGCACTTGGAATATTCTCTGATGTTGAATTAGGCCATAGCACCAGGGGAATAAGATTTGTTGCTACTGTACAGAAAAGTTGACAGGCTCTGATCGCCTTCCGGCCATCCCGCTTAGATGGAAGTAGGAGCTGTGTGGACTGAGGAGACCATTTAGCCAAGTGCGCAGTTAAAAATGACGCAGTTCGTTCACAAGGCACACTCCTTCTATAAGCCAAGTCCTCGCCTCCCCTCGGAGTCGCTCCCCTGTGTTATCCACCAAGGTCTGCTTGAGGCTTTAGGACACATTTTGATTTGCCAAGTCGGAAATGTACTTCAAATGATGCGAAAAAGGCGGATCGTATGGATGGCTGCAAGCATTAGCCGCCAACAGTAAAGTCAA